>NC_134647.1:25775562-25873062 GCF_030463565.1 Pelecanus crispus
AACTTTTTTCATAGCAGCCCCTCTGGTGCTGTGTTCTGGATTTGTGGCTAAAACAACACTGATAACATAGCAATGTTTTGGCTGTTCCTGAACAGTGCTTGCCCAGCCTCAAGGCTTTCTCTCTTTTCCACTCTGTTCCCCGGTGAGTAGGCTAAGGGTGGGCAAGAATAAATCTTTTGGAAGATTTAGTTACTTTTGACAGATTACTAGCAAATGAGACCCACCAAAACACTTCGCAGTTTCTCCACTGCCACTCAGCTCTTAACCATTTGTAGTTCCTCTGCATGTTACTTGAGCCACCAAGGAGATCTGGGATTAAGTATAGGTCAGATGGTACAGAAGAGTTTATAAATATTATTGATAGGCACTCTAATAAGTTAATCAAGTCTTAGACAGTAGTGCCTCTGGCTACAGAGTTAATACTCTATTGCTTCTATGAGTGCATATCACCATTCTAGTATAATTTATCTTACAGATGTCTTATTAACTCTTTATTAATCATAACAGGAACTTGACTATTGAGTATGGCCAAGCTCCTGCCTGTGACAGAAGAGTGAGATGTTCTGCAACAGTCGGTTCAAATCCCAGGGACAGCCTGCCTTAGTGAAGTGCTTCCAGCTAACTACAGACCTCTATGTCCACAGTGTTCCCCCTACCTTGAGGGGAAGTAGCCCAAAGACTGGTTGGGGTTTTTTTGGTGCTTTGTTCTTTTTTTCCTGTGCCCCTCACCCAGTATTTTTTCATTCAGTGAAAACATTTATTCAATCAAGTTCTCTAGAGACACTCTTTGGAACTCCAGTGAGTAATAATTAAAAAATAATTTACCTACAGTCCTAGCACACCTTCAGCATAAAAGACAGTAAGCAAACAACTGAAAAGTGCCTTTGCTCTCTAAGATCTCCTGGACTCTTACCTTACATGGAAAATGACACCCATTGCCCATGACCAAGGAACTTTCAACTAAGCATTACAGAAGCCATTAACTGTTTTATCAAAAATGCTAAACAAGTAAATCACAATTACTTGGACAAATACCAGAGTAGAACAAGATTTCTGAGGACATAAATGATGCAATAAAGTCAGGTTCAATAAAATCATGGCAATATCCCTTCATGGCTATACGTAATGTCCCTGTCATTAGGAAATGAAAAATTACTGGTAGACAAATCATGCTGTACTGAAGTGCTTGAGCCTTTTGCCAAAAAGAAACCTGAAATGAATCTTGGGTGGATTAGTAACGCTTGAATTTTTTAGGACTTACCATTACCGTGTTCCTTCTTTCTTATATTTGCTGTACAGAAGTATCCATTCAGATTATTCAAAGAGTGTCATGTTCTCAGTTATCACAACCATTATTATATATGACAGTGAACACGTACAACCATAACACAAAAAATAATTTTTCTAGAATTCTAGCCCTGACCCTGACAAAAACTCCCTACTCAAGACTTTTTTCATTCAATGAAGAGAGATCCACTCAACAAATTAGTCTAGTAAACCCCTTAAGGGTTCATTTTTTGTTCAGGTATTAAAATAAAATCCCAAGTAATATTCCAGTGTTGTATAAGCTCGGAGAGAAGAGCTTATTAAATCATTATTTTTGTGAAGGCTGAAAAATTTTTTAAAAATGCTTTTTTGGTTGCTAGTAAACACATACATATTTACAAAATACATGCACCTTGTACACCACAGACATATCACAGAATTTAGCCTGAGATGGAGTCCATTGACTGAGAATCCTTACAAAAATATCATTAAAGTTGGTTTTAACCAGCTCTGTGAGAACAGAAGTCTGAAGCATAACAAGAGAGCCTTGAAGACATACATTCCTCAAATGCAGCTGAAAGGCCACTCCCTCAACAAGCAATATTTTGGGAGTGTACAGACACACGCTTTCTTGGCCAGTCTTGGGCAACAGGGCATTTGCAGAGACATGACATCAGACTTCTTGACCCTGCTGCCCAGGGAAATTTTTTCCATCTTGGCTTTTACATCAGTGAAGGAAATTAGAGTGGCATCTGCATCCTTACACTGAAGACTGCGCTTCTGGAAGCCACAAGAATTGGAGGAACTTCCCTTCATCCTCAGTGTGCCAGCCTGTGCCAGAACCTGCAGAAAGCAACAGCCAGGCAACACACTTATTTCCTTTATACCCCCTGACCACAGGTGCGGCACCTGTGGAAGGCTCTTAGAACTGTTAAGCTTAGTTTTCAGTGGGGCACTAATGGCTCAGGGGGGGAAACTCAAGGCTTTAACCAGGATACATTGTTCCAAAAGGGTTGCTGGATGCCCCACTATAAGCATGAATGTTCAGCTTTTTAACACCTTATAAACCCATCTATGTTTAGCAACTGAGCTTTTTGAAATTTGATAATTTTATCAAGCTACCTTCTAAGCCCAGAACCAAAGATGATGGAGAATCAGCATTAGTTTTTCGAGGGAAGGTAAAAGGAGAGCAAGACGCATTCTTGTACATTTGTTATGCATATTTTTGGGAGTTATACAACTTTAGTTTTGCAAAGCAATTTTCTGACTTTCACTGACAAACAAATCTGATCTGAAAAATCTTACATCAGCAGGGTTGGTTTGCAGATGTTATTTGCACCGTTTATTTATCAAAAATAACTAGAAAATGTTTTTAAAACATCATTCCAAACTGTACAAATAGGAATGTGACATGGGCTGTCTGTTTTACTTATACTGTTTTACTGCTTCATATTCTGAGGAAACAGAGAGGCTATTTTCCCCAGAGGTTCAGGAGGGCATACTATTTCATTTCTTCAGAAAATTGTTTCTCTGGATTTCAATCTTTTTAGCTAGATATGACAAAATATAATATCAAGAACACTTATGTTTTTTATCAGCTCTATTTTCAAAGCATAAATAATAGATCAGTATACATTTAAGTCAGGTGACCAAGTCTTGTTTCAGAAATCAAATAAGCATTTTGCAATTTTTAAATGATGCTGTACATTTTCACAACAGTATCATTATGCCTTTAAAATGCTTTCAAAAGCCCGATTTATAAGCATGGAGCGATTTTGAAGATATTTCACTAGTGTTAATAATACCTCACTCAGGTGGCATTCAATTTTCTGAATCCTTGGGTTAATGAGGCAAATAAATCAAAATTAAATTGGCCTTGGAAAAAAAATTCAAACAAAATTGCATCTATCACATTATACATCCTGAGACTCCTTCAGTACTGTTCAAAATGGCTAACAATATTCCAGCTCTCAGAACCATTACACTTACTCATAATGCAATCTGAGATCTTAAAATCAAATAGATCGGACTTCCATGACTAGATTAACATAATGCCTTATTATAATATATCAGGAGTATTCACAATAAGTTGCACGCAGTCTTAGTCAAGTACTTTCCGTTAAGTGTCCCTAAATTTCAACTGCCCACCATTTGGTTCAATAATGTAACAATTCCCATCCAGGAGGATTTCACCATTGCAAACCAGTAAGGTAAGATTGAAGATAAGCCTTAAAAAGAAAATACATTCTGCAACCAGGCTGTCATTCACCATCTCTTTAAAAAAGCTCCAGCAACACACAGCTGTAGCCAAATAGCTGAAACATACAAAAATCCTAGCATTTTTGAAAAATAAATACTTCTAGTCATATTGCTGTAGTAGGAACGGTGGGGGAAAAAAATATTACCTTCACCCCTTTCTCTAAAATATGAAAGAAAGGAAATGTTTTCCAGACACTATAAGACAAATTCTACTGTTGGGTAATACCAGGGTTGTCAGTTCTTTAAAAAAAAATGGTTAATAATATCCAATACAGAGAAGAACTAAAGATGCCTAAGTTGTTACCAGAAGTAATAAATTCAGCATGAGCAAACAACAGTCAACATACACTGACATGCAATGACACAGTGGTTGCCATTGTTTTGCTGTCATTACTTGTAGCCCAGTAACAAATGCACTTCTCTACCCATGGACTCACCTACCTGCACAAGGGCATCCTTTCACCGTGAGGAACTTCCTACAAACAAAGAGCCCCAGTCAAAAAACAAACTTCAACGCTGAGCTGTTGTAATCACCTTCATCTGCTAAGTCAGCAGCATAGACACAAGATTTCCATATAAACACTATTTACATTTTTTTAATGGAAAACACTGCAGAAAAGTAGGTTGAGTATTTTTTTCCAAAATAAGTTAGTAATATTAACATTTAAAATTTAATGGAAGTATGAAAAAAAGTTTGAGGGCTTTTTTTATTTTGAAGTAGTTAAGGGCCCAAGTGCCCTTATGTGGCACACATTGAAAGCAACAAGAAACAGCACAGAAACATGTTTGCACAATTTCCCCAGGCAGCACCTTCCTTGTGGCTTTGCAAAATAGTTTCTATGGCCAAGAGCTTGATTAGGAGTAATTTATGTGATGACCTAATGTATTTGTTTTGCCTTTCCTCCCAGAGAACAAACACCACCATAGATAGTCAAGAATTTTCTAACTGTTGCTAGCAAAGTAGTGAGAAAATCTGTTAGAGATACCCTTCCATTTTGATGTAACTTTCATTAGAAAAGTTTTTAGGTTTATTAGCAACTTATGACTAGTGCGTATGTACAGCAAGCAAGCAATCTCCACAGCCAGAAGTTTGAGAGAGAAAGCTACTCCAGAAAAAGCACTCCCCCTTCTGCTCACAGCAGATTTGGGAGAGACGGGCTCCATTCAGTTCCTATCCCATATCAACCACTTGGGTCTGCTGCCTCCTGTGCCACAGTCCCAGTACAGCCAAACGTTACTGGGGACTAGGGGTTCAGATTTTTGACATCTTAAAGAAAACCATTCCAAAAGGTGTTGATTTCACCTCCATATAGAACAAAATAAGCATTTTTCCCAGCTCCTGAATTAAAGTCCACTGCTTAACTCCAGCATGCCAACACTGCTCAGCGCCCAGCTGCTGAGGAAGTAGATATTTTAGAAGAACAAGAAGTTCTACTTCAAGTTATTCCTTTGAGTTTTGGTAGTGACAGACAGCATTGATAGAAAGTCACCGTTCAGTGGTCACTCAATTGCTTGCTCAGAATGACACAGTAATTTTATTCTGATTTTTAGTCCACAGAACAGAAGCCGCAACTGATAGCAGTCCTCTCAAGGCTTTATGCTTTTTGGCAAGGATTATTGATTTGTGGGTTTATAGCACCTACCAGGTAGCGGTGGTGCACTATCATTATCCCAATAATTTCTAACAACAGGTGAGGAAGAAGACTTGGAAACTAAACCAAACGTATCTTGAGCTGCTCTGGAAAAGGATGAAACACTGCTGGAGGAGCTAAAACAGCCTTTTAAATCAATACGTGGTGCAGGTCTGAGATACTCTCATATGTTCTGAAAGGCACTTAAAAGCATGTAAACTTGCATTATTATCATGCACAGAACCAACTCTTACAAGTATTTTCATGGGAGCAACACGAACACAGGGACATGTCATGTGCTTGCAGGTTCAGGCTTTAGCCATAAATCAGAATATGAAACTCAGATTACATTAGAACATAACAAAAAGGATTAAAGAAACTCTCCCAGAAAAAGTATTGTAAAAGAAGCCAATGGCACAAGACTCCTTTCTACCACGGAACCACTGTTAATTTAAAAGCCAAGATTCATTTGAAAACATTCATCTGTAAATCAAAAAGCCCCCAAAGATTAATTTCTGCATTTACACTATTTGCAAAATATATTTAACTTAGAGGCATCCTTTTTTTCCTGAAATAATTGCTTACAAGATGAGAACTAAAACACAATCTCAAGTGTAGTAAAGGTAATTGCTGCACTTACTGCTCATGTCATGTTGATGTATTACTACGTATCAAAGGTCACAGTTCTGTACTCATACATTATCAAATTTGAAAGAGCAATATTCGATTCCGACCAACCTTTAAACTGCCCAGAATGGTGTGTGAAAATGGATGTCGGGCTAACTTGGGTTTTAAAAAAATGAACCCATGTTTCGGAAGCTGAGGGGTCAATCAAGCCAGACTGACAGGGTTAGGTGTCACTTCTGTGCGTCTAATACTCTCTTAGATTATCAATGAGGTGCAGTACACTGATCACAAACTAAAGCAGCTGTACTAATGAAAATGAAACAGTCTGAAAAAATTAGGTAATACAGGCCTGTGACACAGGGCAGTACCTTGTGGACAATAATGCAGGAATAAGGACATAAATCACCATTTAGATACAATAAAACCTGTAATACCCACCCTGAAATGTATGTGTCTACAGAATCCAGGCCAAAGTCAGCATCTTCACAACTCCAGAGTTCCCTCTGAAGTTGCCACACAATTTTTTTACAGAGTCAAGGCAGGTTTTCCATGCCTCCACTGCACACACAAAATTTCACAGTCGTATGCCAGCCTGACCTTTGAGGGTGGGCAGCTAGCTGTTCATGCCATGAGCCAGGAGTTCGCACAATTGGTTGTAGCACAGATAAATGGGTCTTATCAGAACCTACTCAACCTTGAACAACTTTCTTTTCCTACTTATGCCAGTCCAACTGGGGGGCAGGGGCTGCACTGAAGAAACTGGGGCACCCTCATCCTTGTTTTGGTAACATATGAGGTCCTTTAAAAAAAAAGAAAAAAACCCTGTGAAATCCAAGTTGATTGAGTCCAGCCAGCACAGAATTAACTACTAAACAGAATTATCACCTTAAAACCATAAATCACTACTATGCAAAGAGCAACCTGACTCTTACCCCAGCCATCATCATAATCCAGATGAATATTTGATAGCTTTTTCAGAAGCAGGTTTTTCCTCAAGAAGTTACATACACAGAAAAGGCAGCATATATTCAAACAACAAGCTATAATTTAATTTCATACTTTTTAAAATGAGCTTCATTTGGTAAAATACCAAATTTCAAAATAGGAACACAAGTTTAATTATCTCAATTGCAAGAAGGAAAGCTAAGACAGACATTTAATGAAGTCTATTAGACTGTAACAATTCACACTAATTAATGTCTTTGCCATTGATTTTAATGGAGTTTCAACTGCAAGTGATGTTAACTACTGGTCAAGGCCATAGCTAGGACTAAAATGACACTTCTGGTTAAAAATACTATTTATAGTACCTAAACACACATACCCTTTACTAATACGACAACAAGGCTATTACAACAATAAGACTCTAAATTATAAATATACAGGATCTCCTGCTTAAATAAAAGCTCAATACACAAAAAACACAAGATAGAAGTACAAAGATTCCTTAAGAAATACCAACTTTCACATTTCTTCTAAAACCTCATTTAAAATAGTTTCCTTAAAATGAATTTTCTCGGTGTTCTTGTAAAATGTTTTTCTTTGTGTGCTGAACGAGTCAAAACTAAGTTTCGTGAACTGAGTAAAACTACTTGAAGCAATGCAAGGAATTAGAGGGCAGACCATTTCAGGAGAGCTGGAAGGTCTTTGTTGCTTGAGTTTTCTACAAATCCAGCATCTCTATTTTCATTTAGGCAGCAAAATGAAGAGAAAGAGAGGAAGAATTATTATTTCAATGTTACAAATTTAGAGATTAATTTGAATTTACCAATTGAACACCCAAAATTGCCAGATCTCCAGTATCTGCACCCCTTGTTTTCTCCTATAACTGATTATTTCAGGATTTTGATGCATGTATTTCTCTCTAGCAGTTGCAATCTCCCTTTTGCAAATTATTTTTGTCACACAATAAAAGGAGAATACATGATTTCACAGTGGCAAAGGCTTATGAAGCCCTCCTGAAAAATCTTAGTAATTGTTTACTGAGAATCCTAGCAGTACAACACAAGGTACATAGAGGCAGTCCTGAAGTAGGCTTGTTCCCACAGTGACTACAGTGAGAAATAACTAGTATTATGAGAATCGGTCAGGACTCTCCCTTCTATGCAAAAATTAAGTCATTATCAAATTGATTGTATGCAACCTTGAAAGGGTTGTATTATGATTCAGTGCTTTAGATTTTGCACTGTTGCCAAGTTAGATAATCTATCAAGAATCTTAGAAGTGTTTGCTTTAATCTCAAAACCCCACGGTTTGGGAGCAAATTATTGTATAATCAATACATTTCATTTTAAAACCTTTCTCTCTATCCTGCCCATCATACACCTCCCTAGGTCTTATTCTTGCAGAGAAAAGATTGAATGTGACCTGACAGGACCCCAGAGAGGTTCACAAATCAAAAGCAACAGTGAAGTCAAATTTCTTGAGACTCACGATCTTAAGGGACAACTCTTTTTTTTTTTATTAGATGCTGGAGGGCAGCAGTTCTTACTGTTAAATGCTATTACAACTTATTCTATTTATTGTGTAAACAAACCCCTAGTAAAGACCAAGTGTTAAGAAATTCCCACATACTCGGGATACCATCCTTTTCCTCCTTCCTTCAGAGCATGAGGTACACTTAATTTCAGACTACCAGAGAATCTCAAGTATGGCACGCTTCTGATGGAAGTTTACAGTTTGTCCTCTAACAGCAGCTTTGGTGTGTTACCACGCACCAAAACCTGGAAGCCAACAGCCCTATGCCCATCAGCCCCATAGGAACATTAGCATTAGAAGAGCTGGTTGTAATTCCTCACCTTCATCACCCTCCACAAACTTGAGACCTGTAAACTCTGCCTAAAGACCTCACACTGGAAGAGAGGAGCACTGCCACAGAGCAGTAATTAAGTTTCAGAAACACTTCCCTTTCAGTGAATCAAAACTTTCTGACAACAGCCAAAAATCTCTTCCATGAACTATCACACAGATCCTGCCATTTAATACGTTCTTAAGTGAAAATAAGAAAGGCACACACCATTAGAAAGAATCCGTTGGTCACAGAGTAATCTCCTATTGCCTTCTCATTCTCAAACTCCATTTTAAACCTAATGCCTCCTGCAAGGCTATTTGTCCAAATCATTAGGAACTTTCAAACTTCCAGTCTGAGTTTATTCATGGAAAACTTGCTTTGCTCCTAGTGTTTATGCACTTGATGTATTTGTGGCCTTTTTTAAAATTAGTTTGTATTACGGATGTTTTCTACGCTGTCTCCTATACACTACAAACATACATGTGAAACTTCAGAGGCTCACTACACTACAAATCTGGACAGGTTTGCATTTATCAGTTCAAGAAAGTAATTGAAACATGAGACGCTGAGATCTGAGGCACTAACTTTTAACCATGTGACTGGACAGAAAAGAACATCTTAGAGATGTTAGGCAAAAAAACCCAATCTGCAAGACATAGAAGGAAATGAGGGCCTAAAGATTTTGCTTGAGAACACTCAGTGAACTGGTCAAATGACTATTTGCCAACAAAGATGCAAAATGAATCTTAAAGGTGGTTGTTCTAGTGAAACATTCACAGAGAGGCCATTCCTTACCCCATGGACAGTCTTCCTCATTGTGGAAGACCTAACAAAACCTCACTCCAGAAGCAGCTTATTTAGAACTTTCTTTACCTCCAGTACTCTTGTACTGATAATGTTCAGACTTTATGAAGATTAAGACTCCTGAAGTTTTTAATAGCAGACTTAATTATTGAATCATGTAGTTTCCTCTACTCTACTCACTCATCCATCACTGCAGATCCACAAGTGCACAAATATTGCTAAGCTCAGAACCATGCACCAGAGAAGTGCTTCTCCTAGCCTTTCAAGATTAGTAAGGTTATAAAAATTAATTACTGCTACAGTTTTACTAATCCTAGAAGTAGAAAACAGTTTCTAAGTTCTTATGTTTAAATAAAAAGGATAAGAGCAACTTTGCTACCATCATCTCTAGTAATAGCTAGACAGTCTTACTCCACCAAGTTGTTACCAGCTGTTTACTCCGGAACTAATTCTAAAAAGCTGTCCTGGTTTTGTCTGGGATAGAGTTCATTTTCTTCCTAGCAGCTGGCATAGTGCTGGGGTTTGGATTTAGTAGAATAATGTTGATAACACACTGATGGTTTAGTTGTTGCTGAGTACTGCTTATGCTAGTCAAGGACTTTTCAGCTTCCCATGCTCTGCCAGGTGCACAAGAAGCTGTGAGGGGGCACAGCCAGGACAGCTGACCCAAACTGGCCAACGGGATATTCCATATCATATGGCATCACACTCAGTATATAAACTGGGGGGAGTTGGCGGCAGGGGCAGCAATCGCTGCTCAGGGACTGGCTGGGCATCAGTCAGCAGGTGGTGAGCAGTTGCATCACTTCCTCCCCCCCCCCCCCCCCTCCAGCTTTGTTTCTCTCTCATTGTTCTCCTTTTCATTACAGTTTTTATTATTAGTAGTATTATTTTATTTCAATTATTAAACTGTTCTTACCTCAACCCACAAGTTTTTTGTTTTACTTTTGCCCTTCCGATTCTCTCCCCCATCCCACTGGGGGTGGTGCTTGGCTGCCAACAGGGGCTAAACCACAACAAAAGCAAACAAGTTTCTCTAATATGATTCATTGTCAATTACACCCTTATTATTTCTGACATATGAACATGATATTAACCAAGGGTATGTACTGCCATGTAGTAATAGCCAAACTCTGCTACATTTTCTGAAAAATCTTTCCAAGCTCTTATCTTCTTTACCTCTTGATTAAGACCTTGTTCTGACAAAGCCCTCTTCCTTCCCCCTGCCCCAACCTGTTTCACTCTGTCATTCTTTTCTTTAAATCCTTCCATTGGCTTCTACTCATGCACCACATGGCATTCAACCTTCTTGTTCTCAACTTCAAGGCAACCAACCCTAGTTGGATGCTTTTGATAACCTCTAGACCAGTCCATAAATTGTCAGCTTCCACATCATCTTCATTTGCCTTTCCTTGTGAGCTTCTACTTTTCCCGCATGTAGGCTGAACAGCTTTGAGACAAACCATGTTCATACCAAGATTCCACTAAACGATCTATTTCTATCAAAATGTCCAAGGGTAATCAATTGTGTTCTCCTTTAGAGTAAGTATTAGAATTTGAAGTAGCATTCCCTCAATTCCCTGTCCTGCACGCTTCTTCAAATTTAAGTTTTACTGACTCATTTCAATTTATTTTGAACTAGAACACTCATTTGTCTTTCATGGCAGATTTTACATAGCCCAGATAATTCCCCCCCTAAAATATAAGCTACATTTAAAAAAAAAATCTCTGCAATTACTCACAATATTTCAGAAGCAATAAAAACATAGCACCAACAAGCTTGCCAGGTATTACTTTACTACCTCGCTCAATTTTGCTTTCGTCCAGGCCATAGGAAGACAGGGGGCTTGTACAACATCTCTCAAGTGAGATTTTCAGAACCAGGCTTGTAAGTACTTCTGGAAAAATTAAGATTCAAGTACATACTAAGAAGTCAGAAGACAACAAAACATGGAACCATAGCATTTGTTGTATTTTCCCCCTATTCTTCCATCTTCTCATCTTTTGAGAGTCAGTCTGCAACTGGATTAAATATCACTGACAATTGTTCTACCTTTTTGCTCTACATACTCCTCTCAAGTTTTTGTGGTTACAAAGACATAACTAAGTGCGGCTACTGCTCTTCACTGACAGGTATTTTTGGATTTCGATCCAATTCCTGTTGGACAGGCATCTTTTACTATTGCCACACTTGCAGTGGACAGAAGCCAAGAAGCAACTGCTGCAGAAACAGAATCCTCTTCTCTCCTTTGTATGAGGACTGGGGCACACACGCTTGGCAGAAGTAACATGAATGCTTACTGTAAATTGAGGAAAGCCCAGAGTCTATTACTATCATATGTATCTCCCTGAGCCTGAATTCACTTACGGATTAACTAACCCTCTACGCTCATTTACTATAGCTGCTTTAAAACCCTGAAAAATCAGAAAGTTAAAAATAGATCATTCTCTACCAAAATACCTGGACATCCTTAACATCTTTTTCAAGCCTTCTGAAGCAATTCATGGGAACAACTGCTTGACACTTTTTTTTGGCATGAAAGCCTTTCAGGAGAACTCTATCACACACTTAAAACTTATTCTTTCCCTCCTCAAAAATTCTAGGTAGTCTTAGGTCTCATAAAGCTAGGTTTTCACATTTTAACAAGTATTTGTTTTCGCATAAGGTTGACTGTGTCTACTTGATCCTTCAGTGACATATTAAACAGAAAGTATCAATCATTTCTGTGGCAAGTTGCTAATGTCACATTTAAGCACATTGGGAGAAATAATGTTTTCCTGTCCCCCCCACCTGATACCAGATGGTGAGTCTCCTTTTCAAAAAAAATTCAGATTCCCAACCTAAGAAGCATCAGTTTCCTTGACAAAAGCAGGACATCTGAAAATAGTCATCTTCCAGGCTAATGAAAAAAATTAATATATAGCTCCAGTATCAACAGATTCTTTTTCTCAGTCAATCCAATAGGTATTATATGCATTACAGCTCAGTGGTTGCTTGTCATGGGAAGGACCTAAAATTACTCTACAAAAAGCCTGACACTTGAGATACAAATTTTTAAAAGGAAAAAATACGCGCACCTATAGTAATCTTAACTTCTGAAGTGACTCTAATTCACACATTCATATGCCATATGAGGGATCATAACATCAAATTTTACTTGGTTTTAGTGCTTGTCATGTAAGTACATCCAACAACTTACTGTGCTGAATTACTGAAATACTCTGTGACTTTTTTTTCCTGCAAAGAAATCAGCCTTTAAACAGATAAATTAGTGAGGTACAAAATACAATGTAGGGATTAACACCTGAAAGTCTTACACAATGAGTAAGCTTTGTCACCTTTGATGCAAAATTATTACCATTTTAAAGAAGTTCTGAAATATAAAATACATTCTCTTAAAATATTAAAGAATGCATTCCCCTATCACTTTGTACCCTGTACTTTTCTCATACCCTAAGACATGTTTGGAAAAGGAACAGTTTTCTTTGTATTCCCAACTAAGACAGTCACACACAACATGCTTACCTGTTTTTACTAATTGTTGTAGGCATTTGGCTATATTTATGTAAACAAGTACTCCTTTAATTACATGCCTACATTCTGTCTATGAAGACTACTAATTAAAATATGAATTTCAATTTAGTTAGTGAACCAGAAAAAAATGTCCTCATTTATCTAAATACAGACCAAACTTGATTCTGACTGATATAAGAGTTGAGCTTCTAAACTAACCCCAAAGAATCAGAAAATAAAGCATATATTTGGAAAAGAAAATTAATCATTGCTGTTCACATAATAATTATGTCTCATAAAAACATGGATACAAAGGTCACATTTAGAAACATGTTTTTCTTGTAGAAGGCTTTTGAGCTACTAAGATTTAGCTTTTTGCTGCCTTTACACTGTAAAACGAGTTCACTTTGGGACCAAAATGATGGATAAAAAATGTTTTTGAAGTTTCCCCTTTCCTTCATATAGCGAGATACAGAGAACATCACACACAATAAAACTTTTATCAGAACTACTACTAAATCAATCAAGTTACACACTGTCAGCATCTATTTCTAAAAAAAAAATCTGATTGATTCAGGTACCTCACTTCCAGGCACCAGAAAAATTCTAGTCCAGGTTCCCAACTGTTTTATTTAACAGGAAGTGTATAACAGGTGTCCTTAGCTTGAAAAGCTATACAATAAAAAAAGTACAGTTTCAGTAATCCAGCAGCAAATATCCATTGTAATTTTAACAGCAGTATCAACAGATTTTAGATACAGTTAGGAAAGTCTTTTGGCAAAGGTACATGCACTTCCCCTATTGATCAGGGATCTATTTCTACTCTATCAAAGCCACCTTAGCTACATACAGACATGATCCTTTCAAGGTGTCATAATCCTTCTGAACTTCCACAAAGTAACTGTAGAATATCTGCATACAGCAGAACAGAAATTCTCTTCAGTTTTTGGAATCACAAAGCAAGTATTGCTGCTAGATATCTTTATTTTCCTTTAACAAAATACACAAAGGCACAAAATTCACTTATATCTTGTCATTATTGTACAGGTATAAATAGTGCTTTGTATTCAAGTACAATCAAGTGCAGAGACTTTCTATATTTTATGTAAACACAAAACAGTTTTGTATGTATGTGCCTCTGGCTCATCTGCAATGCAAATACCAAAGGAGATACCACTTATCTGAGTGCCATTTAACTGAATTCTGTCAAAAAAAGTTAGACAAAGAATAACATTAACACCACCGCAATGACACTTCCATATGCTTAAGTCAAATGTCAGATGACACTTTAGCTTGTAAACATCTGTGTATTTAAAATGTACTCAATTGATTTTAACGGGGAAGTATTAAAACATATCTTAAGTTCACTAGACCGAACTTACTAGGTCAGTTGCTGCCAATAAACACTCTATGTGTGACAGCTAAAGGGATGTCAAATTTCAGGTCACCCTTAGCAAAGCTTATACTTTTAAGTTTTTAAATATGCAAACTGAACTACAGCTACAACTGTTAGACTTCAACCAACTATACATTCTGTGTGTTAACTTAGAGACACATGCTTAATTTACAATACCCACTTTTACACATAGCTTTGACATACAGTGGCAGTTGAGGCAGTTTAAGCTCAAGCGAGATTTTTAAGTTGTACCATTAAAAAAAGCTCACCTGAATAGTAACAACAGGCATGAACAAAGCTAAAAACTAGCTACAGAAGGCACTTGAAGTACTTTATTCTGCTTTCATTAAAGATTCTTCACTTTGTTCAGCTGAAATAGACTCTGAAATAGAGTCTTCAGTTGTTGAAATGTTTTCTGCTTCTTTTTCAACTTCCTCAGCAAGCTTATCATTTAGCTGCTCAGGACTTGGTGCTTTATCATCCGTCTCATTTGTCTCAGCAACCTGGGCCATGTCCTCTTCAGATTCTGTGAAAAGAAAAATGATGAAAAACCACTTCCAGAAATGAAGAGGTGCTAATATCCTTAAAAACCAAACAAAACAACATTTTGCAATCACACACAGGTTTTGACTAGTCACTGCATGAAGTTCTCAACTGCTAAAAACTATTTATTTTTCTAACAGGAGGGTCACAGGTAAAACCTGTAAAATTTAAGAAAAAAGAAAATACTATGGAAAAGAGTTCAGATCCCACTATGAAAGTATTATGTATTACTTATATATGTTCATCCCCCTCCGAATCTTTCTAAGCTTGTTCATTAATGTGAGACAGTGTCAGAAATAAGACATGATGGTAATTCAGCTTCTTCGTGCTTGGTAATGGAAGTTTTACCAACTGTATAGCATTTTCTGTAAGAGTTCAATCTGTACACAGAACTTAAGCATTCTATTTGCTGAAAACTACTTTAAATATAAGGAGGCAGATAACCAGAAAAAAATTATTAGAATAATATAGTTCTCAACATCTCAAAACAGCCAATGAAAATTACTATGTATTCTCAATCTTCCCACAGGAGTGTAGGAAGGATACACAGGAGTATCTTTACTCTCAATGTGGGATGGGAGTTTATTTGATAACAGGCATATTTCAAAGATCAGTCAAAAATATTTACCGCAAGTACTACTTCTGAAGTAAATTCTAGCTTCATAACAGGATTTCAGTAGCATATGAGAAATGAGTCACATTTTGAAGTAAGCATAAGCACTGAAAAGCTGAACACTAAGCATTGCACTAAATGACACATAAGGTACCGATATGATACTGTTGATGGCAGTTTATTTATTGACTAGTGTTAGTCAATACTATACAGCATTAATGCATACTGTGAAGGCAAACAGTTTGCAAAACCAATGCAATCTTACAGCTCAAAAATGTTAACCTTATCAAATGTTTGTAATTTCGTAGTTATCAAAACATGTTGGGTGTCTGAAAGTAATCAGACTGCTTCAGGCTGATATTCACAGAATTCAAGCAGGGCTGAAAGTTTTAAAACCATTGCTCTGGCTTCTCAGGTCATGACTGACTAAAGTAGCTGCTGCACACCCTTGTCCAGCAGATCTGGTACAACTGCCATCTGTCACCAAGAACTCAAGACCCCTCTGCCCACACACAGCTCCATCTAGCTAGTTCCAGGCTCCACTTCAGACTGCTCAGTGCAGCACAGCTTCTCCATTTCTTCTTCTGACTTGATCTTCCATCTTAGCAAGTTTGCAGCCAACTTACCTCCTGATTCGGTTTCCTTCCCTGCTTTCTCAATCACAGGCTGTTCAACACCTGCCTTGGCTTCTTGTTCCAAAATGTCTCTGGAGCCATCTGTCAGATGGTCAATCCTCCTATTTCTGCCCAGGCAAATTAATGTTCCAAGTTTCTTTCCAGACTATCCCACCCTCCCTTCCTGCTCTTCAATTTCCATCTTGATCCCATCCCAGCCTGTGCTCAATCTTTATCTCCCAACTGTCAGTTTTCTTTCTGTCTCATCTCTGCATTTTTTTCTTCAGCCTCAAATTCTATGAATAAGTTTGTGCCTTTTCCTGCTACAACCCCTTCACACTTGAGTTACATTCCTTCTATATTGCTGCTGTTCAGGCTCAAGTCAAAGAAAGTATAGGATGTGAGGAAGAGACAACTCCATGCCCTCTCAACTCATTTGTAGCATAGCCCAACCATTACTTATTTACAGTTTCAGTCCTGCAGTCCTCAACTGAATGATGCTTAGCACTCTACAGAACTGTTCTTATCCAATGGAGGTAAAGAGACTATTCATTCAGTCTGATCAGAAGGATGCCGAGCATCTACAATGTGTTTATGGACAGCCCCAGGGAAAATCAGCCACTAGTAGAAGCAAGCAGAAGCTTCTAAAGAAAAGGAGAAAACCTGATCAAGCGTATGTTCTAATTATCTATATTCAAAGGAACAGGAGAATGATGCTGCTTTCATTTTTATATTCTACTAAAAGATATGGAGACACTGCTTCTCTAAGAAAAAGTTGTCAGGTATTGTATGACCTTTCCCTTCACCTTATTCTTGATTAAACTTGGTGAAACTCCTGAAATTCTCCAGAATATGCGGTTAAAACAAACTTACATGGAAAATTTTGGTCTAATAATTAAGTCTGACAAAGTTATAACAAAGTAAAGAGTAGGTCCTTTAAATGAGTACTCAGGGCAATCACAGTAAGTCATGCTACTAACTATAAACATGACCAACCTTAATTAAATATATACAGTGATTCCATTTTAAATACACCGATTAATGGAAAGCTTGCCTAAAGTCAACCTGATCTCAATATTGCATGATTTAAGTTATTGTAAGAGCAGTAGTTAACAAGAGAAAGCTCTGACTGTAAACTTAAAAAGATTACAAAAGAAAATTAGTGTCCTTGATACTTAATACCTAATCCATGATTTAACTGAAGAATGTAGCTACACATACATCATCTCAACAGCAAACAGCCGTGTGCTGGCCTGAGGCAAATTTAAGAACTGCATCAATGCAACTTTAAAAAACCTGCTTCTGGCTACAGCAGTTGCTTTTTCCAACACTCCTGCTTAATGCTTAGTGCTTGGAAAGCACATGTACTTCACATTGTCAGTAGTCAGCTACCCCTCCTCCTATTGCATAGGATATTTTACTGCATAACCAGTGAAATCACAGTACTGCATCACTATTAAGTAGAAGATGTATTTCTGTTATGCAGGAATTCACAAGAAACAGTATAAAATAATTGCACTAAAAATATGGCTACACTATTTGTACTTTCAAGACCTTTGGGACAAGTTTTCTTCACCACTGCAGCTCCCCATTAGGACAGACTTTCACACAGTGCCACATGTCTGAAATATCTTTAAGGAACATGTGCTTCACAGTGGTCTGTGTTCATGGCTTTGAATCACAGAAAGCTATTTTGAAGCCTTTGAAAAAGAAGCCCAATAATAGCATAGCATTTGATTCCCTGTACCCTTTACATCCTACCAAAATGGCAAGCTATGTTGTTCAGCAAAACTGAACTGTGGTAGACTGGAAACGTAATACATTTTTAAACCAAAAGAACTTGTTCGCAAGTCATTAAGCTCAAGGTGAGTTGACCCATGTCTGCTTGAGAAATCATTGAATTCTAGCCGTATTAGCTGAACTAAGGAAAGATCACAGCAGGCAGAAACTCACATCTTTGAAAAGAAATAACGGCTTACAAAAAATATAGCAGGCTTACATTGAGCTATGAAAGCAGAGCATATTTGGTAAAAGGGCAAGCCAAACCTCTGAAAAAAGAAAATGCCTCCAGTCCATTAAAAAAAAACAAACCACACAAAAAACCCCACACCACAACACACACAAACCACTAAAAGTTGGACCATTCTGCTCAGAACAAGTATTCAAGCTTATTTCTCAGCCCTTTGTCCTCAACCAGTTTTATTCCTAGATAAAGTTTCTGCTCCTTTTATAACACTTGCCCAAAGCCAAGCTCTACTTTTGGTAGAACTCAAATAAGCACACGCTTAAATTTCTGGAGGACAGCATTACTGTGAACCCTTCTGTTGAACAAACCAACTTTCTGCCTCTGCCTTTTAAATGGAAGTCCTTTCAAATATACTAGCAGTTGCTGTATTCCAAGAATCTTTAAAAGTGACAGAGCATTAAATCATCATAAAATATTTCACCAAGATGGTCAAGGAATTCCATAAAAATCCGGAGACAACACAGGAAGCTGTCTCCATAAAGTGCTGACCACCATGGTGAAATCTGAAGTTCAAAGGCATCTAATGAAGACCCCTGAACACCAGCACCAGATATTCACCATAAAACACTGAAGCAGTCAAATTTTGTTTCAACCTTCAAAACATTGCTAAATGCTAAACCTGGATCAAGAACGCAGCATAACAGTACCAAATACAGGCAAGGCAAAATTAATCAAGAGGATAAAAGGGGTTCCTGTTGGCTTTTTCAATATGATCGAAACATTAATACTTCTAAGAGAAGTACATAAGAGAACCAACCAGCCTTTTGACGAAAAATATTCAAGATCAAGCCACTTAAGAAAAAGGTAAGAAAAGAACTGAAGTATATTGCTTCATTCTGGTACTAAAATTTCCCAAGTTACTCTGCTGAACAGGGAAGCATTACATTTGTGCCAGTAATCTGCATCAGATTGACAGCTGACGACTCTGTATTTCCAGAGGATTAAAAATATCCAAGGTTCAGTGCCAACAGCACTCCCCATAACCATTCTTCAGATCTCTTATCCACAGGAGTTGCATGTAACACACTTGTCACTGCATGAGCACACAACTGAAAAAAGATTCAGTTTCATGCTCTACTCATTAGTAAAAGTAGCTGACTGGTGAAAAAATATTTATAGCACTTCTGTACTACATTAGCTTGCAGTTTCTGTGGGATATACAGCTACAGTTTAAATGAGTTACAGATAAGAGTTGGATCTCCCTGTGTTGTCAACATTGCGGTGAAGTTGGTTTCCTGATGTTAATGTTTGTCTACATCTGTAAATGAAGATATTCTCTATTCTTGCTATGACAGCAGCTATATTACTGTAGTGAACAAAAGCCTTCCCAGAGCTATACCTCAATGATAGCTTCATACCTTAAACTTACAATCAAGGAATATGTTCATTTATTAATAAAGCCCAACTGCCTGTAATCAGTTATGTTTCAAATTAGTGTTCTGATGGAAAAAGTGATTTACTGAAAATGAAATTCTCTCATTCATAGGAGATTACTTTGTGGCACGTCACAGACAGTTAATGCACAGTGACAAACTGATAGGGTAGCACTGGCCTTGTCTACATCAAGAAGACATTTCTCAGATATTAGGTATGTACAATATTAACACATACTCTATTTCTGGCTGCTTACTAATTATCAAAACAGAATGGTTTCTATCATTTTGGAGATTAAATATTCAGAAAAGATCATATATTTTAGCTAGGTAAAACCAAAAGTCAACATACCAGTTACTTATTTCCTATGCCTCTTTTGAAAAGTTTCACCATACACTACTTGCAGGAAAAGAGAACTAGGGAACAAACCCCACAGTGGTTTCTTTTGTTGTTGTTTTTAAATAAAGAAGCACATTAATACAAGACCACACCAACAAAAACCAAGTAACTTTCAGTGTTAAAGATAAATTGGTAAAATCACATTTACTACAATAAAACCATCCTATGTTTTATCCCGAAATACCTGACAAAATTCTGCTTTCAAAAAAGCAAAAGTTATCTTGCAGAATTTTCACTCCTACATCTCAAGCACCTAATGAAAATCTCACACTAATTCTTAAGGTTTTACATTTTTTACAACATCTATAAACTAACTCAGCAGCTCAGACCCATTAAAGGCATAGCTTGATAAACATTTCCTTCAATGACAATATCAGCTTAATTAGCACTCCCCTCTCCCAAAACCTCTAAGAACCTACAGTTATGGATAATACTCAGAAGCCCTCAAAGCACACACCTCCAAGAGCTGAAGGGCTTCCCCATCTGATTCACACAGAGGAAAATAAGCAGAGTTTTGAAGACCCCAGTAACAAATTATGTCTTTTCTATAAGACTCTTCCAATCTTAAAAGTAGCCAAGAAGATACTAAACTACCCTCCACTCACTGAAAAGATGATCAGATCATTTGAGGGCAAAGATGACATTTGCATCATCTTAGCTTCATGCATCTGATTTCGGTCTTACTTTCATGCTAGTAGTAGTACTTTTAACGAAGTAAGAGTGCACTATGGCACAGGAAAAGAAAACCAGTTTTCCCTGTAACGCACCCACATCAGACCACACCCAGAGATGGCTACAGTTTGATCTGACTTCCCTACCAGTATCATGGAGCCTTCTCATGCCAGAAAGTAAAGGCCAATGCCATTTTCTACTCCCTGTTAAAGATAATCAAGCAGAAACATTCTCTCCATTACACTCTGACAGTTTACCACAGTTGGTGTGTTTCTAGCCTGAATCTCTGGGTTGTACACTATTTGATAGTTTAAACAGGGGTAATGGCGGGAAGCTAACATAAAATCCCATCAAGTACTCAACAGCACATCTAACTGGAGATTCCCTGGTTTGAAATTGTAATTTCTGGAGCCTTTTAAAACACTGCATCTTCCTGTTGGCTGTACACCAGATGCCTACTGTATCTGCAGACTATAAAACGTCTCAAAAGGAACTACGTTAAATTAAAACTGACAATTTGTCTTTGAACTCCCTGATTTTAAACAAGGCAGTTTTACTAGATTTTCCTGCCCTGAGGAAAACAGCAAAAGGAACAAAGGCAGAAATTCCAACACACCTCAATCAAATGACCTGCTGAACACAGTGAAAGTTAACCACTTCGGGACATACTCCCTTCTTAACTATTTCTGTAATCTACGGTGGTATTTTCTATCTATCAGTAACATTAGAGTGAAAAATTTTATTATGCCATGATTTGCATGAGACACGTTGCCTAATATGAAGAAATTTTAGGGTACAGGACAGAAGACAACAGCATCAACAAGATAAGCTAGAAGCAGGTACAAGAAGAATTAAAAAAGAAAAAAACCCAAACTGCATCCACTACGAAGTTAGAATAGAATAGGCTATTTCACTTGGAAGGAACTAACAACAATCATCTAGTCCAACTGCCTGACCAGTTCAGGGCTGACCAAAAGTTAAAGCATGTTAAGGGCATTGTCCAAATGCTTCTTAAACACTGAGAGGCTTGGGGCATCAAACACCTCACTAGGAAGCCTGTTCCAGTGTTCTGAGTTTTTCAGTTGTTCTTATCCTTATAAAACCTCATCTAGACAGCACGCTAAATGACAAAGAGAGATTTCATTAGACATTAAAAAAAGAGCAGACTTCATGAGATTAGCACATACCTTCTGTCTGTTGAGTCTCCTGGGGCTTCCTCTCTCTAGGTTCTAGAGGCTCAGTTTCAGATTGCAATTCTGCAGATTGCTTTTTTTCAAAACTGAAGTCTGGAAGTCGTGGAGCCTGAGGTCTAGTTTTTCTTGCAGGATTCAGGAAAAAGCAGTAGGCACACCTAAACGCTACACAAAAGCACACTCAATAAGTAGCCTAATTAATTTTACATTTCACCTTTATTCCTACACTATATTCTGACTGTCCAAAATACTAAAAACAGAGTGTTAAATAAGTGACTATCAGTACCTGAGAGTACTGCCATCAAATTTACACAAGCTGTTCCATATAGCTCCATTTTTAACTTCAGCATATGTTTGCTTCCTAAAAACCTGTTTGCTTTCAGCTCTGCTGCACTTACAAGTACTGCCCACCACTGTGAAAGATTTGACCACAGTGAACAAAATAATGCAATTCAGTACCACAAGACGTTGCCACATGGTGTTCTTCTATTCTTTCCTACAAAAGAATTTAGTTGGCAGATGATATTTTTCCCCCCCTTATGATGCCACTTTCCTCACCCTTTGAGTAAGGGGATGCTATGGATTCTGCAATGTATGTCTGTCTGCTTTTGAGGAGCACTCTGCTCGACTGGTGCTTAGTTAAGAAAAGGCAGTTTTGTTCTGGAGAATTACTGAATACCACTTAATAGTTAAATGAATATTTCCCCACTCTCCCAAGACAAGGGGGAAAAGTGGCAATTTCTGGCACAGTTGAATTGTGAGCTCACTTGAGCTAAGATGACATATCGACTACGTATCTTTGGTTCCAGAGGAAACGTTCAACTTATTCTTACAATGCTGTATATTTACTCATAAAATTAAGCAAATCAAAATGAAATTGAAGATTTATCTAAGATTCCGTCATTTCTTAAGCATCAGGCTTACACTTGTGCTAGAAAGGAGGCAAAATAAAACATCTGTGTTCAATAAAGAGCTGTGTCTGTCTTAAGTTATTGTCAGCCATAAATTCACATATAGCCCCCTGGGGCTTGTTCCCACTCCTTTCTCAGTACCTCCCCAAGATCTTCTTGCCAAAGCAAAATTTTGTTTAAGTTCTGGTAAAAGAGGCACACTTTAATGTCAGATTGTTTCTCAATATAAAACCCTTCTGAGAACCATACATAGCCAGTAGCAATTCTCAGGGATGTATTGGAGGAGGCTTATTTCTACTGAATATTTTTATACACATAAAATCCTTGGCCTGAAGGTTGCAATAAAGTACTTCTCTAAGTCTTGAAGTGAATCTTAAGGTACAGAGTAATGTTACCATAAAACTGTTCCTGTATGAAGTGGCATTTCACAGTGTCAGTTAAGTACTTAACTGCAACCAAAACGAAGTATGATGCATGTTATTTATGAAACACAAGCCAACTACTGGAGAGCCTACCACAGATTAGCTCTTACCTATGTATTCAAACTCCTCCTTCAAAGCCATACCATTGTGAGAAAAACATTGCTGACATACAAGGGCGTACCTAGAAAACGTGAATAATATATAATTACATACCTTTAAGTAATAACACACTGAAGTGAGATGCATTTTACCTTAGATTGACTAATAGCTTAGATACTTACTCTAAGAATTTCCACAGTGAAATAATTATCCTTTAAAGCAAACTGAATCTGTATATTAAATATTAAATAATAGTTTTTAAAGTTGGTTTAAAAACAGTAAAATATTCTTAGCTACAATTTAAACCTCATGGTTCAACATATTTTTTAATATCATCATTGTCAAAAAATAACATCCAAATTAAGTTCATATTGACTGTATTCTAATGAAATATAAAAAGTGACCATGGTTAACATGGAAGTTCTGATATGTCTGGACAGTTCTGAAGGTAATCTGAAAGCATTCATAATGGTAATAAAGCTGAAGTGCTAAGATAATCAAGTATTTTTTTTTTTTTAGTTCAAAATGTAATTCATTCACCCACTTGAGCATAGATTTTTCTCTTTGTATCACAGGGCTACTACCATCCAAAGCAGAGGTTAATTTTGTCAAAATGTTACCATTTTTCTCACAAAGATTTCAGGTGAAACACTGAGAAAGGGCCATTCGTTATGAAAATTTCAGACAAATTAATTTGCAACTCTTTTAACCTTGATGCATCTGACTTAAAAAAAGGTTAGGAAGCTTCCTATCTCTTAAGTGTTTAGGTATTTCCTTTAGCAACATCTTACCTGTTTTGAGGACCATCGCCAACCAAATATTCAATAACTCTATCCACAACTCCTCTTTCTCGAGGAAGAATTGGTCTTGCTAAAGGAGGGCCTGGAGGATGAAGACCTAGGAAGACATGAACTATGTCAAAATTATTTTCAACTATATTATTGTATATAATCTGGTATTTCACTGTGCGTGCTAGTGTAATAAAATAATTGCACCTACTTAATACACATGGACATATTTCTTAGTCCACTAGGAAAGCTGTAAGATTTTTAAAACCACAACAGTTGAAAGCTCCTCTTCTGCTCCTTTAGCTTATAATCTTACTAAATCAGTCTACTTTTACACCCTGGATATGTAATTAAATTTATAATTTCTAAAGAACTTAAGGCATCAATAGTATTTAATGATTACTCACAAACAGAGGCTTTTTAAGCAAAGAAAAACTCCTTATTTGAGTTTTCTTCATATACTCACAACTCTGCATATTCAACACCAAGTTTACACCAATAAATCTGGTAAAATCAATTACAACAGTAGAAGAACTAAAGATGTTACTAAAGAAGCACCCACTGGTTTCTGTGGGTTAGTATACTGCAAAAGCATGCCCTCAGTGTGCATTCAGTCTACATATTAAACCCATCTAGCCATTTGGCATTTTGGTAATCCCATGTTTAATGGAAAGTTGGATACTTTCAGATTTATGCTTAGTCAAAGAAGCCAGAAGGTCACTATTAAAGATATCACTTTTCATATCCCATGTGTTTAACAAACTACTATCAAAGTAAAATTCCATTAAGAACAGGTAACCGCAATAGCTGGTACCACCTTTTTCACCTCTGTTTACATATGGCAGCTAAAGTAGTCCAGTGGCACAAACTTGTCTTTCCACAAAGTCTTAAAACATCTGGTCTACTGTACAAGACCACTGCAAGCTGCCAATTTCCATTTATGTAGCTTTGAGTTCTTATGTCTACTTTCCTTTACAGCCTTAAAACAGAAGATACTAGGCATAATGAGCAAAACACAATTTGGTCAGAAACTTAAGTCTGAGTCATTCAGATGTGACCATTCAAATAACCAAGTACCTGAAACTTCTTCCCAAGGCCATGCTTCTGGCCAAGAGACATTTTACACAAGCACCGGAGGTATTAAGTGAAAGTACTTTCCACAAACAGATACCAGACAGATAGTCTTGAATGCGAGATAACTACGTGAGCACTTGCAGTGGCAGGGGAGAGACTTAAAATGTATTTCCATAGGACCTTTAAAATTACATTCAAAGGCCACAAAAAAGGACATTTGAGTAGGACAACAAACCAGTCCTTCCAGAACTCTGAAACTGGGACAAAATGGTCAACTTCAAGCCACCTGAAGACAAAATTATGAAACCTGACAGATAAGACTCAGTTTAACCCAACAGCAAAATTACTTGCAATAATGCAGAAGTCCTATTCAAGCTCAAGATAGTTAAGAAGGTTAGAAAACAAATTCAACTAGTATTAGCAGGTTTTGTACTAAGATGAACATATGGTAGTCTGAAGCCATGCAAGAACTAAGTATATTTAATTCATAGAAGTAAAATTCTCAAGGCACAAAAAGCAACCAGTGTTTTCTCAGGGAAGAGTTCTGGCTTGTAGCTATTCTAGCTATATCCAGTAAAAACTAATATACAGGAGGCATGGCTTAAAAGAAAGGCTTTTACTGACCAGAGGTTCAGCCTTCAATTCTCTTTTCAATTCCAGTATTTTTCTTGGGAAGATACAGAATCACAGAATCCCCCACAATGCCCAGTAAAGAAAGCAGCAGCTAACTGGTAAAACAAACTAAACCCACTGTCTGAAGGTGCAAAAAGGATTTAAAAAAAAAATCCAAAGAAAGGACTACCATGAGAGCAGAGTTTGTTAGCAAACTGAACTAATTCAGAAGGACATTTAATTGAAGAATACCATGCAAAAAACAGTGGACTTCAAGCTTCTCAGAAGGCAGATTTAGCTTTCTTGAAGCACCTTAGCTGGGTACAGCACCAGGACACGCAGTCATAGCTTCCAACACAACTGATACTCTTTCATAAACATACACACAGAAGTAACATGTACCTCTTAAGTAGAGTATACACAGGCAAAGACAACACAGCAAGTCTTACTATTTGATAAGCTGATCCAAGTTGGGCTTTAAGTTTAAATACAGCATTAAATGTAACTGCCAGCAATTACCATCTCAAGCCTTCTACCTTTTAACCTTCACAGATTGGAGCAACAAAGGAAAACCAGTCATTTGTGGCAGAATGAGACTAATCTTGCCATTAAGGTCGCAGTATTTCTAAGAGCACAGCCTTACAAAACACCTCTCATCAATACTGGATAATTGACCTAAATGGACCATCCTAATCTTTACAAGCACAATAAAATTTGATCAGAAAATACTGCAATTTACAACCCTTCAATAAGCACAAAAAAGTTTCATGCTCAACACAAATGTTTTCAAAATAACCCTAATTTTCACAAACAAGAGAACTGAATTCAGGACATATCAATCAGTGAATGCATTCCCAGGTTATTCCTGTATTCTCTCAGCAAGCAGAAACCCAGATTAAGAAAACCCTCACAGCAGCAAGGCAGAACAAATTCAGTACAACATGAACTGGACCAAATGCTTCATTTGATAGATTCTGAAAAAGCTGTCCAAAGAAGAGTTCAGGCAAAATGCATTTCCTAAAGCTTCACAAAAACCTGAAAGACCCAATACTTCCATTAGAAAAGTGAATGGACAGTGTCCGACATAGGTGTGAAGGAAAGATCTGGAGCACTGATATAATCTGCAGTAAAATTATAACATTAGAATAATTTTGTGAATACCTGGCTAACACTCAAACACGTATTTAGCCCTATATTCAAAAGACCAAATTTTCATATGACTTGTATATCACCAATATATGAAAAGTTCTCTAGAAGTTAACAAAACAGGTAAAAATTAAATAAAGTTACCAAGAATGAAACATCACAAGATGGTCCAAGAACAACTTCAATTACCTGCCTACTAATAACTCAAACCAACCATCTTAGTTCTCATGCTGTTATGGACACCAGTAATTAATAAAAACATCAAAAGCAATCATTGTAGAAAGACCGGTCATTTCTGGAAAGCTTGGCAAACTCTCAACTACCTGCTGGTTATTAATTTTCAAACATATGGGAGCTCTGTGGTAATACACGTTAAATTGATTCTCCTCTACAAAATATAGTATAATGAAAATGAATTATTAATCTTCTCTAAAGTAGAGATAATTAAGGCTATTCATATTTGTTGCAAGCCATGCATAAACTCAGATGCAATGATATTACTCTTATAGATACTGAATTTACGTACTTTTCACTACAGCTACATGACTGAGATTTTATATGCCTGGAAGGTTTGGAGAAATTCAAGAGAAAACAGGGCTTCCACATTAACTGACAACTGCAGTGGCTTCCATTGCTATCTAGGGCACATTTGGTCAAAATACCAGTTATTATTGAAAAAAAAATGTGCCTATAAAGCATTATCACAAAACTACATTAAATATTTTAATGAACAGGCTTGGCAATTATCCTTTCAAACAAGTCCTTTTTTTTTTTCCTTCTTCCTCTAAACCATTTCTGCAGTAAAGGCTGAATTTCATCCACATTATTCAATGTGCCTGAATCTTCCCCTAAGAATAAAACTATTATAAAGCTGATATTATTTTATTATATAGCTGGCTTCTTAAACAAGAAAGAGCATGTGATTTTAAACTCATTAAAAAATTTTCACTAAGCAGGTTTCAGTAAACATGGTTTGTAACCAAATGACCGATTTTCCTGGTGCAAGGAGCTGATTTCTGTTACTTCAAGATAATCAAGACTTACTAATAACTTGCCTTTACAGTTCACTTCAGGGATAAAAACAAATTTAGCAGTTTCATCATACAGATAAACAATTACTAACAAAAAATTAGGCTTAATGGACTCTGCTGAGAAGTGAGAGACCAGAACTTTTCATGGTAAGTTTATTCCCCTACACTAAACAATACAAACAGGCTTTTTAAACATTCATCCGCCCAAGATCTTCCATTAAGAGACTGGGTGTCAATATATTATCCTACTTTCAGATTGTATCATGGAAGTTCGTAAGTGAGGACGTACAGTTTCTAAGACTTAAGTAATTTAAAGTTAAAAATCAGGAACACAGGGAAGAAAAAAGTATTCCTGATCACTGTATAAAGAGCAAAGAACTACTCCGTATTACAGTGGTGCTCAAAAGATTCTTGGCAAGTTGCATCCCTTCTGTTTTAAAGGCAGCATTTCATCTCCTTCCTTGCCTGTGATCCAACTTGCCAGACATCCTGCAACAAAGAAAGACCTGGCACTCACCCATACACAGCTTTACCATCCATGAGGAGAATGAGAACAATGCCTCTGCCCAAAACTCTCAAATTTTGCTATCCCTCCTATGGAACTTAGTTCATGTTCTATTTAATCAAGTCCATCCCATCTGAACACCAAGCCAGAAGTCAAGGGAAAAGCATTTTCAGGATATGAAACAAAGTTTTAAGCAGCACTCATTTCTACCAGATTTCAACCTATTGCTAAACTTTGGACTCTTTTACCAGAATAACAATGTGATTTTAGAAGAATTCAGCTACAACAGACAACTTTTCTGGTGTATTTGGTATCTTACACTTTAATCTATGAGTATAGATTGCATGACTATACCTCCTAGAGTAAAAATTTAAATAAATGTCAAGATGCATGCTAAAAAAAAATATGCGCAGGGTTTAGTGAGAAACATGAATGTATTCTGAAAGTGTTCTCCTCCGTACCTGATTTATATAAGTGTAGAGCTCTTCTAAACTAAGAACATAAAAAGGTATGCTATATTGTTGACTACAGAATACTGCAAAGTTTTATTGCCATTTAAACAAAGAAGCCATAACAGTTAAATGAGCTCAGGCAATAGGTTTCAGCATCAAAAGGTGCCAGCTGTAAAGAGTTATGGCTAATTGAATATGGAACTCCTGCTTAATCAGATAACTGCTCTGCTATTTCCAAATGAAATGCCATTTCCATACTGTCTGAAAATGGCCTATTTTATTGGTAACCAGAGAAAACAATATAAACTGTAAATAACATTAAGTGCTCTGTTTACCCATTCCAGGCACTGAACTAGCAGGGGATCCAGGGCGTCTTGGTAAAACATTTGACTGCAAGGTTGGCACAACAGTTCTTTCTGGGTGTCCACTCAGAGCTGATGTGTCCCTCTGCAGATTAGGAGATGCTGGAACCAGTGATTTTGGAGAGCCTTGTTTAGGAGTCGGAGGCGGGGTCGTAGAAGCACTTCTTTGAGCTGTGGTCCTCTGACGAATTTCTGACAAGAACATGTGCATACTGAATTTAACATCTAGCATTATAAGCAAGAGATTAGTAAAAGTACATTAATATTGTTATTCCCATCAGCAAATTACAGAGTGAAACAAAACCAGAAAGGTCTATAACTAAAGATCACCAGCTGCCTGGCTGAGCATGCCACAGAAATAAACCCCACACAGAATACTGTATTTTAATAGCAATAATCATTAACTGTTAAATACTTAGGGCAAAATTCTTATAGAAGAAAATTAGCAGATAACTACCTTACAATTCTGTTCTCTAAGGCAGAATGTTTGAGATATGAATAGCTAGATTCAAACCACAATGTACAGACAGAACTGTGTGTTCTTTATGGTTTAAACATGCTTCCAAGAATTTAGCTTTCCATGGGACCAAAAACTGTTCAGTCAATGTCTAAAATATCCAGGCTAAGTGCCCAGAGTTATTCAAAAATTTTCAGATTACATAAATGAAACAATTCTAAAGCCAGAAGAAAACGTAATGTTTCATTCAAATCATATAGTTTCATTCACTTTTTTCAGGAACCTTAGCAACAAGCCACGTGCTTGGACTGTCACGAAGCAAGAACGGGCTCTGCTGGAACATGTCCTTACTTTTACCTCTTCTCACTCCACTATCAGAGTTACTACAAAAATCACCATTACAAAAAACTTAATAGGTTTCCTCAGTTTTTACCTGAAGGCAGAGTTCTCATTAACACCACTGGGAATATCATCCTAGTAACATATTAAGGTTTGGATATTATATTATTCATGCAAACCCTAAGTTCCATTATATTTATATTCAAGTTTGTTCCCCAAAACAAGCCAGGAACAGTGCTCATGAACAGCAGTCACTATCATCTATTTCTCATCCCATCTATACCTAATCACCTCTAGGGAGCCTTTGAAATACACCATTGCAACAAATCAAATTGAAATGTAACCCTCACTTTAGGGCTGCGGACATTAACATGGTTAACAAGTGACAGCTTAGTCTCTAGAAGGTACACCCCAAGAATGCCTGCATCTAAGGCTACAGCATCCTACAGAGTTAGTGCCTAGCACCCACATTAGTTTGAACAAGCTTGCTTGTCTTCCTTCATAACAAGTGGAATTTAACATTAGAGTTGGACTTTAAATTCATGTCCCTGAGTTTCAAGATTAGAGAGATTTTATCTGCTGACTGCGTCACGCTAGAAGAGTTTAAATCCTTAGCAGGCAGTTTACAAGTCCACTGGCAACCAGCCATGGTGAGATGGGTGTGCTGAAGTCTGAAGGAATGATCCCTGTCCCCTAAAGTACAATACTACCATGCTAAGCTTCTGTATGGGCTGGAGGAGGTGGGGAGCATGCAGCATCAGCTTACACAAGCTAAGAAGGAGTTGCTATCACTGACATACTAGATGAAATATAAAAGTTCTGTTGGAAAATCGCCAACATCAACTGCCAGAAAATTGCAACATACATCAGCTATGTTCTTGCCTACTTATCTGTACATATAAATAGGATTAATATACACCAGAAGAGAATATAAAAGACTCTTTGCTATCATCAGTTAGAAGACTACAACTGCACAAAGTCTCACTAAAAATCCACCTAGTTCAGTTTTCTACAGAGCAGAACAAATCACTGGTTTTCCCCTGCCACACTTCATGTGGATGAATGCATTACTTCATACAACTTTACCATGCAAGTTAAATCACCCAATGAGTATGAAGATTCTGTATTTTAACTTGGTTTTAGCACATAAAGTTTGTCCCCTCACTATTTAAACTGTTCAGAATCTGGAAACCAGGATAAGCTGCTGAGGTAGTTGCAGAAATTCCTTTAAGGTTTCCTTGGTGACTTGTTTCAATTCTGAAAACTGCTCCTGTGTTCAAAGTTTTATTTTAATCAAGAATTCATTTATGATGAACCTCACCATTGACATGTCTTTGAGAGCTTTTTGTGAGAGACCTTAGTAGTAACCTTCCAAGTCTAACTACACTAGAATAATTGCATCATCCTCTCCATGCCATCTCACCAACAGGCATGACGCATCTACAAACAATATCCTGATTCTGCCCCATGATTTATTTATCCATACATTCAAGTTTGTGTTACAGTTTACAGTCATGTACTATTTTCAAAAATCAAGCTGAAGTTATGCAATTTGTCAACTCTTCTCAGGTCCACAGATCTTTAAAAAGTCAGTAACAAATACTAAGCCTAACTCCACTTGTTCCAAGATAATTTTGAATATCTATAAAAAGCCATTTTAATCCACTGTTAAGATTTTCTTCATTCTTTTTCATTACGAAGCCTGCTTTATTATGGTTTTACATATAAAATTGCCAAAGATCATTACTATAATTTCTACATATGTATGTTACTTCTACATTTTGAAGGCTGTCTTCCTATATCATGTGGTTTAAGCATGTCAATTTTGGTTGCTTAACAGCTCTCAGTCTGTTTCAATAGGTCATGAATATATCCACATTTATTCTGAGCCCATAATACATTATTCCTAAGCAATTTCACCTGCAAGAGCTTTGCCCCTTTTGCCTGTTCTTTCTGAAAGGTCATTTTTGGCAAGCCTCCTTTAAAAACTTTTAAAAAGTTACTGCTGCTTTAATGATGCTTTCCCCATATTTTTGCTCCTACAAAGATGCTGAACCCAAGTACTTTACAGTCAGTATTAGAGATGTGCTTCAGTAGTTTTAGTCTCATTACAGAGGTAAGAATGCAAGACTCGCTGGTAGTTTCCACAAAATTATATCAGATTATTCACAAGGCTTTTTTTCCTCCCCCTCCACTTAAAAGTTCATTTGGCTTTCACTCTATTCTTATTTCATACTTAAGAGAACTTGCCAACACTCTGCAGCTCCTCAAGTAAAAGAAGTTACCAGAAGAACTTACATTATGAGAAAATGAGAAGTGCTCTCCCTGGCAAGACCAATAGCACATCCCATACCAGTATTTCATCTCAGAGTGGTTGTGGGTGTTATTTAGTGACAACACACAAATCTGCATTATTTCTGTTGCCTGCATCTCTGATACCACCCCCGGGATCTGTAAACACTTTGGCAGGGACGTTAGAGCATACAGCCCTGTCTAATCATTTTAGTATCACGTATGAACCCTGCTGCCCATGAACTCCTCTAATTCCTTTTAAACCTGCTGTCCACTTCTGCAATAACAGCCCTAATATTCTTCTGCAGTAACTGGATATGATCTATATACTTCTCAAATTGCCTTATGTTGAGATGTACTGTGTTAATAACAAGCCTATTGCAAAGTTCCAGATTTCCATAACTTAAATTCCACAAGTTAGCTGAATAACATGTCTGTCAGGTCTCAACACTAACACAGTATACAGCTACTGCTGATGTAGTTTTAATGAAGTTTTGCAATTTTCCAAAGTTTTTTCTTCCTTGAATGATTTCTGTGCATCTGCAGATCAACTGTATGAAGACAGATAAATAACTTAAGTAGAACTTTTATTCTTCAAGCACACTGGAGTCCAGATTCTGCAGTTACCGGCACTGAACAATACAGATACCTAAGCAGACACATTGCTTTACAGGGCTACTACTCACAACTGCTGATTCAGTATGATCTCAAAGAATATTAAGATATTGCCATTGGTGAGACAGCTGTATTTTTCATGTTTACAAGCATAACTATTTTATTTCTCCCTCACTTCAAAAATTTTTTTTTTAAGAGAAAAATACATAATTTTTAAAGAGCTAAAGCACAATGCAGGTCAATATTTAGTTCACATAACTTGTTGGCTTTAGTGGCAAAGACCAACCAAGAATTTTCTTTCTTCCTCCTCATGCCTGTACCCACCCCACAGCCTACAACCATCTGTTACTGCATTATTTTTAATTCAGGTCATGGAGTGATCTCATTGACAATACAGTCCTGCTAACAGTTGTATTAGCACAATGAAGGGAGCAAGTATCAACAACAGAATATTGTTGATAAATATTTATTCCACTGCCAATATATACTTACCTTATTTTTTTCATACAGCCAAAGTACTGAATAACTATATGCTCATTAACTCTACCCCTCAAAACATTTCTGAATACATAAAATTGCACTTAAGTTTTCAAATTCCTTTCCTTCTGGATTTTCAGGTCCCAAACTCAAGACTCATCTGAATCATCTGTTAAAACTAGAATTATTTAAGTGCATGTCAAAAATCACAAAAACTGCCATAAGAGCTAAATACATAGGAAAATTGGGGCACTACCAGTAGTATTTCTGAGAACCAACTATTATGTAATGCTGATTAAGTCTTTGTACTAATTAGCATGATGTGCAAGTTTCTATTTCAGCTGGTGAGTCAAAAACATACCAACTAACTAGCCTTTCATCAGCTGCCTCATACACAACATTGTCCAATCTGATTACACATTGGTCATTATTTGCCCTCTTTTCAAAAAGACTCAGTTACAGAGCTCAAGATAATGAGTTCTGCTGCCTGGCTAGTTTGTGTCCGAAGTGAGCAAACAGAAGATCAAGGAAGCTTTAATGTTAACTTGTTAACAGATACCTTGTTATTCCAATCACTATAATTCTACCACATATTACATACACCAAATTATACTACAACCACATTAAGGTGTCATCTAGTTACAGGAAGTTATATACTGCACAAGAAGAAGCTAATATTTGTTTTGGGCAGATATTATTTAGTATGAACAGCAATAAGCTAGTAGTTTTCTGATAGCTAAAAATTGAAGTAATTACTGCACATACCAAGAACAAGTTATTTGGAGAATAAGTCTCCACAATTTCACAAACTAAAGCCAAACACAGCATGTCCCTCCTGAATTATAACACATCTACAAAATACAACAGTCTGAATATCCACTTTTACATGGACAAAGAGTAGCACCAACTCTAAATTCAATGTGTTGGAGAACAGATTGGAAAAAGAGAAAAAAAAAGGAAGTTGTGCTGTATATGAACAAAATTATATGGAATCATAGAATCGTTTAGGTTGGAAGAGACCCTTTAAGATCACTGAATCCAACTGCAAACCATGATAACTTACAAAATGTATTTCCCAAAATCCTTTCCAAGGCTGAACTGCACTTTTATTCAGGATAATTGCTTACTTTAATGTGCATACACCCAAAGAAGTTGAATAATGTTTGAATCTGAAGCGTACTTTACATCTTCTCAATTGTGTCCCCACTTAGAGGTCTCTGGTTCACACCACAACAGTCTCAGAGAGCGGCACTTACATTCTTCTCAAACAAAACTAAACTGAAAGATGCCCTCCACCAGGTCCGTGAAACCAGTTTACAGCTAGCCCCAAACAAAAACCCCTAAACATATATAGTGTGGGCAAACTCCTCAGCAACAACTTTTTAACATTACAAATCTACTTCTATTATACCACACTTACTAATGTAGATGACAGCCTATAGTGGCTGGCTCTGAGAAATACTTCTAACTCTCTCAGAACATCTCCCTCATAGCCCTTCTGTTAACAGTCAAGTCAAAATCAACATAACACACCATATGCTGGACCCAACTAACCTGCTTTTGACTAACTCAGAACCCTAGATCAAAAGCATACACACTGTGCTTTGTAAACCCAAACATACACAAGACTAGTTAACTAATAGAGACTGAGCAACTCAATTGTCACCATCACTACTTACACAGCCTGGGCAGAGGGGAAGACAGCAAACCTGTAACTCCTTAGGAGTTTCAGAAATGCTGGTGGTATCTCTTAATAAAGCCATGGTGACAAAAGACTTCTCATTGTCTATTTAATTTATAGCTAGTTATCTCCAGATCTCTACATAGAAACACACATTTTCAGGCAGTTTCATCCCCTGGTCAGCATTACTTGCATTCTACAAAGACCTGTCACCCTACTTCCAGAGTAATTTCTAACATATCTCAAGGAGAAGGATTAACATAAAGAGTTTAAGGCGGGAGAGGAAGACACCCCACAAAAAACCCAGACTACCTAAACATTACAGGTACAAAGTTCTTGGCAGCCACCCATGAGCTGTATTAAGACAGAGAACAGAACAAGGTGTCAGAATGGCCCTTCAGCCTTAAAAACACTATGAATGCCACAGAAAGGCAGCGATGGGAGAGACAGGTAAGGAGCAAACTTGAGAAAAAGCTGTTATGCCTAGGACACTGGAAGACATAACAGCTTTGCTGCTAATGTACTGCACTGCAACTACTCACTGTCAATGTCAACAAGTAAGGATGGGCTAAAAACATTTTCATGACAATTTCAAGCTAAGCAAGAACAAAAAAAACAGTGGATTTGACCATGCAGCTTATAAACACCTTCATTAGTAAATCCAGGTGCTCTGCACCCATCAAAACCAGCACTCCAAGAGCAAAAAATGAGACAAATAAAAGTTTGTTTCTAATTCTTGTGAGTAACCAAAGTTGGCAATTCTAATATATGCACTAAAGCAATCCATTTATTTTATGGAAAATTAAACTGCAGAATCTGATGTGCATATCCTGAGCACCAGCCCCTGCAGGTTATTACAGCAAATTGGTACTCATGCTTTGAGACAGATCTTTGTATCTTCATTATAAAGGGCACATTGTATTGTAATACTGTGTTAATACTAGCATTTTCAGTTTAACTACAGCATATTACACTCAACTTTAAGAAAAGTTAACAGTAGTTTGTTCATATAAATAACTTCCTTTAAATTTATAGTCCACATTTTTAATGCAAACATTCTACTGAGAGAGTGTGGAGGAGATCTTTTCAGTCTTGAAACCTGTGTGTGCCATCTAGAAACAAGGCTTCCTTGAAACACATGCAAGTTTTTTCTATTTCTTTTATTATTTTATTCAATAGCACCTTTAAATGGAACATCATAAACTAGTAAAGAACTGTCCATTTTTTACACCTAGAAAATATCCGATTTCTGCACTAGCTTTGTGGAATCTCTCCATTCACCACATGAAGTAGTTTAAGCACTGCATTAGGAAAGGTCTAAATAGTCAGAAATAGAAACAGAATTGAAAAGCTAAGTCAATGAACATTACATAAGATTTGAAAGCACCTTAGTATTCTAGAAAAATTGCAGGTATGCCACCGGAAGTTCACTTTCTCTCTGCTTTAGCATCAAGCAGCATTAAACATCCTGCTGTCTAGAAGAGCATCAGCCTTTAGTAATAGATCCCTTGTCTGAAAAATACAGAACAGTAATGGGCATAGTCTAATATAAACAGTCTATTAACCCTAAATAAAGGTCAATTGATCTACAAATTGGATCATGGAGAGACTTCTAGAGTGGAAATTGCTATGAAAGACAAGTATCTGTGCTAAAGAGCAGCCATTTTACAGGGCTATTACCTTGTCCAGGTCTTGGGGTTGCAGATGTTCCAGCAGACGGCAGTTCAGCCTCCTGCCAATTAATTATAAATAATGTTATCTGAATTTTCAGCTCCATAGTACCTTTCATATTAAATCAGTATCAATACCAAGACTCTTACCTTTGCACTTGATTCTGGATCAAACCTTTCCAGGATTAATTTAGCAGTCTTGTACGTTTCCTTCTCCATTACTTCCTCAAGCTGGAAACAAAAGGTTCCACACATCAATACAAAATTCTAAGTATTTCCCCCCCCCATATCCTCCCATTTACAAGCAACTTATTAATGTTACCAAAAGGTGAAGCTCAGTCCATTGAATCAGTAGCATGTTCAGATATCTACAGATTTGCTGTATTCAATGGAAATGAAATTTTGCTTTCAAAAATAGTTTCTAGACTCTAATAGGCTACTTGTATTTAACAGCTTTATTGCAAGGAAACACCAAATATTGCTAATTGTTTACATATAATGAGGAGAATAATTACATGCACCAACTTCAATAATGGAATGTGCAAAAATCTATCAGCCATCATTATTGGAAGTTATTAGACATGACAAGCGAATGACAGGCAATTCCTTAGATTTATTTCCTCATAGCACTTAATGCTATTAATTTAAGGAAGGTCATTAGCCAAGTGCTTTACAGAATAAAGTCTCTGTGCCAATTAACTGCTGTCAGCATCGATTTTAGATTATTTATTAGCAGAAGCAATTAGCTTGCTGCAAATGCTGTGAAAACTCTAACTAGAGAACAGCCATGGAATTTGCTCAAATGACTTTAAAGGCTGGATCTCCATCTTTACAGCGATTCAAACTGCTTTTCAGAAAAAAAGGGAACATGTTAAGAATTTAAATAAAAAATTTACTGAGAACTATGCATACTTTAGGGAGTGTAATTAAAGCACTTCATTATTACACTATTTTATTTACAACGCACTCAAGTGGCTTTATAGCTAATACATGGGCTTAATTAAAAAAGTAATCACTAGTAAAGTATCATTTTAGGGGTTAACAGCCGACATCAGAAGCTTAACTTTAAAACAGAGATAGCTGAAGTTATGACAAATAGCTAATATGTACAGAAATTATAATGCATTTCACAGTATCTTAAGCAGACCTTTTCTCCTAGATATGCTGACTAATGGCCACGTTCAGCTAAAAGTGGGGGGTTTGTTTGTTCTTAAGTTTGCTGTTGGCATAAACTGCAAAACTGAAAAGGTCAGTGGTCAAAAAATTAAGTTCTCTCAGACTCATTTATCACTGCTAAAATAACAAATGGTACAGGTTAACATGACTTTTATGCCATTATTTAGCTAGTGAGAAACTAAAGTTTCAGCCATTCTGTGTATACAGACCTTGTAGGGATTTTACCTTTAGACAGACCTGAGAATTACAAATAGGCCTCAGAAGCTAAATAAAATTCACTCAATTTAATAGATACACAGTATCCATTTAACATGTACTCCTACACACACTACCAGAAGTTTAAGGCAAGGAATACTATCCAGGCTGTTAATTAAGGACTGCTGAACAAGAGGGAACGAAGAGGGAAGTAAAAATCAATTTCCTAAACTTGTATTTCAGCAGGACTTTGGAGTTAACCCACTAACTTCATAAAGCAAATGCCACACAGTGCAGTAAGATCAGAACTAAGGGTCTAATAGGAAAAATGAAGTATTTATTGCTCATAAAAGTGAAAACCATAAGGCAGACCTTCATACGAAGGGGTAAGGTTAGCAAGGTGAAGCTGCAAAGTGAGGAAGTTTTAACAGTCAGTGTCAATATCTGGCCCCCAAATCAAAATAAGAAACCCTGAGTCACTTTACATCAATGAACATGTAACACATGCAATTGTCTTTGTAGCCACACAGGAAAATGAGCAATAACCTTCTGCAGGACAAAGTGACCTTTAGGAAGAGAAAAAACAGAATGCTCCACCGTCACTTGACACTTTCCTTATCTAACACACTTCTTGCTATAGCAGTCTTAGATAGGATGGTAGTTATTTCTGGATAGAAAAGTTTTGCAAAACCAGTAACATTATTTTGAAATGGAAAAATTTAGCTCTCATCACAAGATTCAGATGTCAAAGTTATTCTTCACATTACATAGTTATTTGATAATTGAACAAGTTACTGTTCATATTTTGAAATTCATATATAGCTTTTTAATTCTAGTAAAGCTGAATCTGAACAAGAATTCAGTTTCACAACTGACTCTTTACAAATTTCTTGAAAGTGTACAGAAATTGTCTAGACTTCCATAAGCACACTCACAGTTCTCATGGTTTCTCACTTCGAGGATATAGTTTTCTAAAATCAATTGAAATTTGGCTGACAATACCAAATAAGGAATCAAACAGGTCAAAGTTTACTTACTCTTTGAGCAAATAAGTATATTACTAGAAGCAAATAAGGGCCTGTGTAAAATTGAAATACTATCTCTACATTTGCGTATCGGAAGAAACTGGCCTGTGCACTGCCACAGCAAGCTCATTTATAAATGCAAATCAGCATACTGACTTATAGATTATCCACCATCCTGAAGCATAACCTTGGAAAGGTTAACCTAGTGCTGAGCACTGGCTCACTCGCACAGCAAATTGCTCCACACCTCCTGCTCTTTTTCCGTAATATACTCTTCTCTGAGATCCAAAACTTTTCCCACAAAAACATTTTCTGTTTTCTGCCAAGGGCTAACTCATAGTCTATTATTAATCAAGCTTAAATGCTGAGTAACCAAGATCACAAGTGAAGTCTCTATGAAAGTTAATACCAGCCTAATCATGGATTTTTCAAATTTATTTCATGGAATTAACCACATCTTAATAAAGAAGCAGAGTCACGTGCCGCATTCTCTCCTACGAATAATTGCATAGATGGCCTCCTTTCCAACTGGCAACCAAACAGAATTCCTGTGGCAATGACATCAGTTGCCTACATTGAAAAGTAATACAAGTAATGTATTTTAAGCTTCTTGTAAATGTGCCTTAGAAACTGGAAGCCTGAAGTACTGGCATGGTGCAAACTACTTATTCGCCATGCTACCACGTGTGTTCTTAAATTGAATTACTTGGTATGTCAAACCCAACTATGGAGAGGTATTCCTTTATGTTCACACAAAGCCACAAGGTTTATTGCAGTCTACCATGTAAGATATGCCAGTACACACAGCAAAAGTTCCCCTAAAATAGGAAATAAATAATTTAAGCCACAATAATCAAGTGTACTTTGGACAGATACATGCAAACAGTAAAACAACCAAAGTAACTGTTTTGTGTGAACACTGCATGAAAGAAATACCTCATTTGATCATTCATCAGTAAATACGGGTTTTAACCATATTTTGAGCTTCCAGTTGCATGTTTGCAGTACTGTAGCATATATTGGGTAGACAAGACTGGGCTTATACAACAGCCAACTTTTTGTCATATACTGCAGGTTATCAAAATATCTACAGTTTTCTATGCCTGGAAGACTGAACGTATAAGTTCATTACACAGTAGTTATTTTAAAGAACAAAATTCATATGCTGCATTTTTTTCCCATTATTAACATAACTCCAAGGCAGCCTTGAAATCAAATTTCTTTTTTTTTTCTTGAAAATTAACAGATGCAGCTTTCTAAATTCTTACCTGAAATGGCTAGGAAATCTGTCCAAGTCTAATATTACACTCAGCCTACTACAACAGAATAGCTGAGCAAACTTCAGCAAAGTTTAATTCTAACATTAGCAAAGTAATTGCTATACTATCTTTGCAACTCTGCCCTCAGGCTAAGAACTATCCCATCCCATCTTTAAGACTGCTCCTCCAGGTAAAGTCTCCACTAATTCCCACTTGTAGCAGCTTAATACATGCCCTGTCCCCTTGCTTTAATACACTTAACCCTCTGAACTTGCTCATCTATACACATCCAGGCTTAAGGGCTGACATCCTCATTAACTGAGGACTCTAAGGCCAAAATTACAGCTACACAATCACACACACAACCAGAGTATCCCTTACAATCAAGGAAAGGAAAAAAGTTGTATCTTGAAGTAGTGCCTTAATTATAGCTAACGAACTTAATCCCTACACCCAATCCCTAAGGAAACATTCCATGTGTTTTAAAGCATTCACTAGGAAAAAGTAGTGTAGAGAGTCAGTTCTGTGGAAAATAAGTATTACACAAACTTTGAGTCGAAGTACAGGATAGACAATATAAATGGCATTTCCAGATGAAGCATCTATATTTGCGTTTGTCAGGAATTTTACCCACATGAATATCCATGTGATTATGCCACCAAAGACTGAAGCCTTTTGAACAGAAGTTCTACCAAGCAGCTCATTGCAAGGCCACCAGGGCATTATATCTAGTAGATGAAGAGCTTACTCTGTTATAGGTACCCTTCAGCACGTAAGTAATGTCACTAGGGAAAAGATGGACCACATGCCTGTAAAACACAGGTACTGTAACATTTTTCAAAAGGACAATTGTCTTCAATATAAGATTGCTCCAGCAACTGGGTAGCTGAGCTGCAATGAAGTGAAAAACTGTAGCTGTTGTGGCAGGCTGACAGTGCCTAGACAACAAGTTGCATTACAAATAAACACGAAATACATGATTTACTTATCCCAGCTACTTTGAGGATCACAATGTAGATATCTTAGTAACTAATCCTATCGGCAAACTCAGTAGCAAATCAGAATCCACCAGGGAAAAAAAAAATCTTCTTACTCCAATTATTTTACTTGGTAAAGGTTTGTTTTGTTTTAATAAAAATTTGGTGTTGCTACAGTTATTCATAGCTACAGAGAGTCCTAAAGAAGTTAATCCAAAACAAAACCAAATCTGAGTATTACCAAAACCAAATTATTACAGAATGCAATTTTGTGAGTGTTTTTATCTAATACACGAATTATATTCTGTCCCATCACCTGTATCTACTTTCAGCTTAGTTCAACATGCTAGGTTTCACAGATGATGATCTAATTCTAATGTTTAATTGAATACCTATAAATTATGATGAAACACCCAAGTCAATCTTCCAAGTAAAAAAATACCAACACCATGCCTATTCAAGAGGTTGCGATAAGTCTTCTGTTTCTGGTTCCTTGCTAGGAACCAGACACACACGAGATCAGGAGGTAATCATGGACTTTTTATGCCCCTCAGATTGAAAAATACCTGAGTTATAGGTTATCAGACTTCCCAGAACTCTGTTTTACTAATCTTATTTAGATGTTTGTCTTTCAATCATTAAAGCTTGACATGCATATATACTAATGGCAATTTTTATTTCCAGGTTTAAACTCTCCATAGATACACTATAATTTCTATATTGTTCACAAAGTATTTGTGCAGTTGTTTAGTTTTTAACTACTGCCTGCTCTTCTACAATATGTTTTCATTTTTTTGCATATACAAAATACACATTTACAACTTGTTTTAACAGCATCAATTCCCAAAGTAAAACACTCCCCTTTATAAACCTGCTTTTCCCTGACTAATCTTTTATTCAATGCCTTTTCTCTAAAGAAGTGCTTCTCACACACACTCAGCATTACTAGCTCTTCTAGAATAAATATGAGTATTTTCATGATTACAGAAGAATAAACTTAAACCAAAATGAAGACTTTACATTTAAGACTCCAAAAGTTGTTTTCTCCACTGTGCTTTTTCTGTTCCAAGAACTTTCCCTCCAAAGCTACCCAACAACTATGTAAATTGGAGAGATTAACTAATTTCAGTTAAGCAGTCTTCATAAAATTAAAAACATACTTGACATGCTCATTTATTTCATTCTCAGCAAATGTAAGCTTCTCCAACCAAAGGACACTTCTATTTAATAGATTCCTTAATATAAAGATTAGCAGATAAAAATGTTAGCAAACCCTCTTCACCAAAGGACAATGACATAATTAGGTTACAGGTTATCACTTTTACATCTACATTTTAAATATCATAAAAAAAACCCCAGAGTGGAGGATCAGTAAAATCTGCTTCCCCTGTAAAGGCCATATAGTATCAGACTCTTAACCTGACTCCTTTTTGGCAGCTTTGTTGTGGGGTTTCTATTAATTTAGCTACCATGGCAAAAATCCAGAAGGCATGAGGTGAACATTCTGGGAAACTCATTAACAATAAAGCCTCATAATACAACTTTTGAAGTTTTTTGAGGGAAGGGGGCCATTTTGTTGGGGCTGGGGGAGCGGGGGGGTGTTTGGTTGGTTGGGGGTTTTTTGTGTTTTGGTGATGGTGACTTAAAGTTTTGCCTTGCAAGGCAGGAGATGAAGCCAACAACATAAGTAAACAGAACCTCCTTATGGAACGATTAAGCAGAGAGGAAACAGCTTTCAGTGTTACAAACTTTGCAAAGAGTATGAGTTATCCAAGACTTGGAAACTTTTCCATCCTAAATTTGTCTTGCTGAGATTAAGTGTTGATCCAGTTGAAGGAAATATCTGGCATACACCAGTTTTGTACTGTTAACTCATCCACACATCATCATCACAAAATAGATCACCTCAAGACAACTGATAGGATTGATACATGACAAGGTAATTTTTTTGAGGAAAAAATGTAATGAAAGAAATCTGTAGTACAAAAATAAGATGGAGGAGGATGGGAAATAAGCAGTGATGCATTTAAGATATAAACAATAATCCATTACTTGATGAAAAAGTGAATCCAGACAAGATGGAAGTCCTTTTTGCTATTTATGAACAAGACATTAAGTGAGATAGTAAGATACAGCTGCATTCTGTGTTCTTCAATCAGTGCAACATCTAACACTCTTTGTAATTCTGAAGTAAAAGAAGTAGTCAGCAATAAGTTAAAGCATACATTTTTGTTTTCTGACAAAATAGAATCACTTTACACAGATTTAGCAACACTAAAACAGTGTTAAGTTACACTACAAGGAGACAATTTATTCTCATATGCAAGCAGTCCTTTTTAATTTGGGGGTAAGGAAAACCTTGTGTGGTACTAGAAAATGTATGAAAACAGAGGAACAGTGATAGTTTCATCTCCTTCCCTCCACTCTTCATCTATACATTACAATCAAACTCAACTTGTAGAGATGCAAAAACATTTTAGTGGACTGTAAGTACTAGCTTTTCTTTAAGTTTTACTTACTATTTTTTTCTTTTGAGATTTTAAATCTTCCAGCGCATCATCTGAAAGAAGGACATCATACATTAATTTTCAAATATAAATAAGAGATAATTTCAGCACACTCTGAACATTGACTTTGCCCTGTGAGATCAGGAAAAGTTATGCACTGACCACTAAGCAACCACACATTAGTAAACTTTGTGTAAAATAACTAAAGCTTTTATGTGAAAATAAATCATTTTAAATCCTGGAATTGCTTATAAATTATAGCCTAGTTATCACTTTACAGTTATAACTATTAAAAAGTTTTATGTACCATTTCCTCATTAAGCAAACCAATTCTACCCAGTGCCCTCCTTTGACCTACATTAAAACCGGTACAACAATGGACCAAATACACTTAATCTCATGAGTCAAACTAGAGAAAAAAGCTCGAGGTCTAAGTCTTAATATATCTATTTGAGTACCAGATTTACTGGCTTCAGTATTCACGTAAGCCTCTTAACACATGCTAGTTTCAAATGCCAGGTCAATTCTGAGCTTCAAATCTCAATCTGTTTCACCCTTTCAATACTTTAAGACTACAGCAAACGCCCCAGTTTTGTAAGAAAAGCTACTAGAAGGTCATTTTACTACTAAATGTTAAGAGACTGTTACAACTAGTAGGCACAGCACCTAACCTCTCTAAAAGGAAGGGAAATAAGAAAAGTTAAATGCATGTGGGATTTTCCTTTAAGTCAATGCTTGCAGCTTTACACTCATAGAAGACTCGCTGTAATAAACCATCGCCCAAAACAGAAAATATTCTCTTGATAAACCCGTTTTCTACTACCTCCTTCACAGCAAGGAGAGTTTAACAAAAAACTTTATAACTTTTTCCTCTTCTCAGCCCTACTGGACACCAGTAGTTCACTTCCTGTAAGATATGCTATTTTTACCCATTTTTCAGTTTTCAAAAAAAGAAAAAGCTTCATAGAACTACAAGAAACAAGAACAAAACCCACCAAACTAAATACACTTTTTTTTTTGTATCTTTATTTACATGTACTTAAGTATACTATACACACTTTTTAAACTTACTTCAAGAACACTACTATTACTTGAAATTAAGGAAACACATCATTACTTAACTTTTCCAGAGTGTAGAAACCCATTTTGGTAGGATAAACCACTTTATTAAATGTACAAAATACTAAAACTGGACATGTACCTATTTGAAAGTTTATGCAATGAAAGGGTAACTGCAACTTTCCCTTATTTGTTAAGACAAACAGGACATGGAACGAGACCACATTTAGCACTGGGCTGGACCACAGAAGATAGACAATTTCAGGAATTGTGCATCTTCAAATTAATAAGATACATAAATGTAAAATTTGGTGGAGAGAGGTTAGAACACAGCCTCTCATGTAGCTCCGCACAGATTAACACCTTGAAGTGCACTGCAATGTAGTACGGTATCACGCAGCCAAACAAAGGCACGATACAGTCAGCTGTTAACAGTTACTCAAGAAACAGAAGCTGCTTTTGGTACAGAAATGCCTAGAACGTCTTCAAGCATAGCCTCCCACAAAGCAATGCAGTCAGTTTAAAGTGTGGGCACTTGTTTTGTATCACTTTACCTCCTGTGTTCAACAAGAACCTCATGAAACACCTGCCCTTTCAAAGGTGGCCAAATGGCAATTACTGGAAAGTACTCTCAAGAAACCAATATATCACATCATAATTAAACTTACAGAAAAAAATTCACACTAGTGAAGTCAATATCTGCAAGATGCCTTATTTATCTTCCCCACACTTTGGGACAGATCAGCCCAAGTCTTCCTCAACAGTTGTTTGCCTGACCAGTCTTAAAAACTGAAATTCCGTAATCTCTGTATCACCTTTCCTAGTTGTTTCACAAGGAATTTTCACAGAATCATTTAGGTTGGAAAACACCTTTAAGATCATCAAGTCCAACCATTAACCAAACACTACCAAGTCCACCACTAAACCAATTAAGGGGAGAGTAGCAATTTCATGTTTCCTGGCTTGGTGGCTGGATTATTTTTAATGAAAGTAAAAACTAGGAATCATTAAGGTTGGAAAGGACCTCTAAGATCATCAGTCCAACCATCAACCCAGCACCACCATGTCCACTAAACCATGTTGCAGAGTGCCATGTCTACCTGGTTTTTTTGAACGCTTCCAGGGATGGTGACTCCACCACCACTCTGGGCAGCCTGTTCCAATGCCTGACTACCCTTTCCGTGAAGAAATTTTTCCTAATATCCAATCTAAACCTCCCCTGGCGCAGCTTGAGCCCATTTTCCTCATTCAGAGCCTGGTTGCCAAAACTGGTGTATGCTGGTTATCCAGCATAGAGCTTTATAGTATTAAATAATCACCTCCAGTGACTCAATGTGCTATATTAACTTATTCCAGAATAAAAGGATAGCTTTAAGCCACTCAGTCACCAGTTTACTCTCTCAGCTACATTTTCTCCTGCTTTACTGCTGTAACTCTTGCACGGTGCATTTCATTTCTCTTTTCCAAATACAGGACTTTATCTTTGAGGTAAAATACTTCATTTTTACTCGATCTCTGGAACAATGCAGAAATAATTCCTTTTGGCATGTTCTAACATCTACTAAAACCCTTTATACACAGGTTCAACAAAAGCACTAAACTTGCTTGTTTGCTAAAAACAGCTATAAAGACATTTAAGCAAACTAGGAAAACATACATACTTTTTTTCTTATCCAGCCATGAAATGCAAACATATATTCACCTTAGAAATGAATCACACAGCACCACAGAATATGCGGACAATTTTATTTCTACATAAAAATGTATGTCCTATGCTTGCATATCAAATGCAAACATTAAGTTTAAGAAAAATTCCAGAAGTGATGTTTAACTCACAAGCTGTCACAAATTAAATACATCATGTTGTTCTGCAAGTCATAAAACATAGTGCAGCATTGAGGTTTTCCTGTATTATTGCTCACATCACCATGAGATATTGTTACAGGCTGGACTGCTTTCAAAGCCAGTCTCAAATTAATTCTAACTACTGCAGACAAGTGCCACAGATTCAGTTTTTAAATTCTGCATTAGAATGAATCTGCATGTTCTTTAACAGCTTTTTACGTATATTTGAACACCTGCATTACTTTTTTTTTTTTGTTGTTGTTACATGACTCCCAATTTTCCTTAGCTCTCAAACCAGCACAAAAACACCTGCTTATCTGTTTTCCACTCAGGAAAACATAAGCATGCTTTGCAGAACTTGGGAGAGAAAAGCTATCTTGTCAAATAAATTAAACACATCTGCTATAAATATCTTCTCTCATACATAAGAATAACAGATTAAGACTGCTGGAATACTTGCAAGATGCAAGTATTAAGGGAACTACCATTGTTTATATTTCCTTTCCCTCACTCCTACTTCTACACTGCATTTTATTCCATTATACTTTGAAGCACACAAAGACAGGAGAAAGTTACCACAATTTTGTAAGTGAAGTGAAATATTAAGCATTTTCCTTCCTGTTCTTTCAATAACTGTGTGGTAGAAACAACAGTTTAGCTAATACTACCCATGTCAACATCAACCAAAAGGCTACTCATCTTTTCCTGGAAGCAAAATTATCCAAAATATTTACATTTTCATAGCAAGTATCATTCCCAACTAGCTCCATATTCTTAAAAAAAACAAAAAAGACAGAAAAAATACTTACTATTCCTTTCTGTCCTTCTGGAAAAGAAAAAAATGAGCAGTGTTCTTACAAACCAGATTCTTTAAAACAGAAAGAAGAATTATATTAATTAAAATATATTAAAGCAACCACTTCTAAAGTCATTTAGCAAACAGGATAGTTAATGCAGAAGACTTACCAGATGAGATTTAACTTTGCAAACACAAAGAACAAATATCTTCAAACAATATTTATACAGAAAATTAAATTAGTATCCTGTCAACAAGACATCAACATTGATCTAAATAAAATGGTCCTGTCTTAAAATTTAACCAAGTATTACTATAGGTAGAAATACTAAGGAAGCAGCAGCAAGCAACATAATCGCTTGCTAAAATGTTCAGTGGGAACTTTTTAAAATCAAGGTACGTGCAGCTAGCTGAAAATTACTTAGTCATCACTTCTTATTTGATAGATTTATGAGGCATGTTACCCAGAAAACCAAGCTTACCAGCTAAGGCCCAAAATTAAGACCCGGGAGATTTGTGGGAAGAATTCAATACCAATGAAAACCATGAGATACAGCTATTGTACAAATGGTCTCCCAAGCTGAGTTAACTGGCCTGACTCCTGGTGATTTTACAGAGCTCTGAATCCACTCAGTTTCTGTACTGTTTCAGCTGACTTAGCTCAAACAATGAGGCAGTTTATCTGTGCTCAAGATAAAGTTAAACTGATCTATGATCATTTTTACATTTGAAAGGTCTCTCTGCAACCATCAGGACCTCATTTGTTTTAAAGCTTAGAATTGCTTATAATTATTAAGTTGACACTTTTCCTGGCAAGTTATTTGGCCTAAGCTAAGTGGTAAATCGCATACTTCAAGCCTTTCCAAGCATCTTACCCAAACCCTCCTAGTGCCATGCACTATATAAAGCCTAAAGTAGCAGTGTTTCACTTAAGGGAAAAAAAAAAATCTTAAAGGCTAGAAAGGTTCTCTGAATAACAGCTAGTGTATGAAAGCAGGCAAAAGGCTGGAAGATTTCTAAGAGTTTCAACTTAATTCATAAGAACATCTTTTGCATTTATGTAATGGCTGCCCAGTTCAAAATGCTTTCATGTATTAACAACACAACCTGAGTTAGGTAAGTTAGACAAGACAACTAGAATCTGAGAGTAACCTATTCAAGGTCAGAGAAACAGAGAATGAAGTTTAACTCTATTCCTTGTTCAAAGGTGTGCCATAATAACTACTCTAAGAATACAGATGGCTTTGCCCGCTTATACAATGCAAGATGTGTCTCTTCATAAAGTATCAAAAGAAATAAATGTTTTACAGGGTTTGAATTGCCTTAAAGACTATGTTACACAGGCAAAAGCATTCTTTCTTTTTTACTGTATGCTTAATAGTCTTCTACCTGAAGTTGTGTTCTAAGCTAATAGATATATGGTAGGACTTCATGAAATAAAAAAAATTTCCTCTTTAAGAGCTTTGAGGTGAAAGTTTAATAGCAGACCATTTCAGACCAACTTTACAAAATAAAAACATATTTCTCTGAAAATCAGAACATGCAAGATGAAACAGAAATTATTTTCATTTGAATTACATTCAAGAGCAGCATCCTTCTAACATGGTAATATATTTCTTCAACTTTTCAGATATTTCAATATATATTTAAAATTAATGATGCAATATATTCCTAGAACTTAACTTGCTCTACCAGCATCAGTAACTTGCTGAGACCCTGAGGGAATGACCTAAGGCAGAAATAAGTTGGTGACTGACTGCAAGCTGGAAAAGGCAGACATATTCCAGTTTGATTAGGGATGAAAAATCTCTAGAGCTATTACTGGGTGGCACCAGGCATTCAGCTTGGAGTCACCTCTTGACCGAGAACAAAGACAAGCTGGCAGTTGCTTGCCATTCATATCTGCCAAAAAAAGCTGAAGGGGAATAGCTTAACAGAAAAATCAGATAAACAGTTGCAAGTCATAAGAGACCAACAGTCTAATTCTAAATGTTAGTAAGCTGATATCCAATTCGGAATTTTATAGAAACCCACCATTCAAAAAATAGAAAGCAGCAAGAATTGGAGGACAAACTAGAGAATAAAAATCCAATGTGAAAATTCACACCACAATGCTAGAAGCTATCACCTTCAGTAATAAGTTTTCATTTCTACACTAATCCTAACACACCTAAGTGAAGGGAGGCTGGTAATACTTCCTCTTCTACAAGCCTTCCCTGTTAGCATGAGCAAGCCTTGCATACTAACAACAAAGACTTCTAAATCCTTGTCCTTAAGAACAAAATCAATTCATATTGCTGCCAAATATTAATTTGGGCTTTAATTTCTATATTAATCCTTTCCAGTCAAGACATTGCTGCTCATGTATTTTCTCCACAGGATTCCTTAACAGCAGCACATTTGTACATTATGCATAACACAGTATGACGTACAAAAAGCATCTTCAAGTATTTTTTTTTGCATGTCATGTTATGCTGACCCACACTAATCAAGCTTGCAAAGCCTTAAATATTTACATTTGACTGCCTTTCAAGTCTAAAGCTAGGGCACTGACAAGTCATTTTCATACAAAGATGCTGCACAAACACAGACAGTATTTACAATGTTTGTTTCAGCATATTAGTAAATGCACTGTGCTCCCCATCAATAAGAAAGATGCTCACTAGGCTGCTTCTCCTCCTTGATAGTCTGGGGGAAGGAGAAGCAGGGAAGCAGCTCTTTAGTGAGGTGGGAGTCCATTTTGTTATTTTTAGAAAAGCAGTTTTCTTCAAAAACAAAAGCCACTCGTGAGGATGAGCAGCCAATCAGCTCAGTGAAACAAAAAAGTAGACAATGCTTTCTCCTATTCACATCCAGTGATGTTAGGGTATTTTCTGGTTGAAGAAAACAGTCAATAACTTTCCAGAAAAACAGCTAATTATGTAAAACTAGTCCTCAATGTATTTAGGCTGATGACCTTTCAAGTCACTTCTGTGTTAAGTCACCCAATACCTAAGTTTCTTCATTCACTCTTGTATTTTTTTTCCCCAATTTTATACGCTGCATTTTACATACAGGCGACATACCTTAGGTTGCATTCATACAGTAGCGTTACTTTTCCAAATAGCAGTAGAAATAAAACCCAAGATAATGCTCTTCTACTTATATTACACTGCCTTGCAGCTGTTCAGATACAGGTCTTTCTCTAGCCCTAGTATAATTTTGATAAGCCAAGTAACTTTGGACACTAACATCTTTTGATGGCAAGACTTAGTTCTACACTAAACCCAGACCCATGAGAGACATTTCCCTCAAAGAAAGCATCTGCCTATTTTGATTTATTTTAAAAGAAAAAATTCAGCAAGTTATGACAACTCAAGGATTGCCAAAAGAAAACCCAAACCCCTGCCAGGATGTATTTTCCGTCTCCTTTTATCAAAGAGGCAGCAGTTAGGAGAAGAAAAAAAAAAAAAGAAGAAAATGTACTTACATGAATGGAAATGCAAAAAATGGAAGTGTCATAAACAACCTTGCTGTCCATTCATCAGGAAGATACCATAAATATACAATTAAGCAGGTGATAAGGTAAAGAAGTGAAGAGTAGAGGAGCAGCCTTCCAACCCATAGTTTCTGTAGCCTCTGATTTTTTTCTCTAAATTCTTCTAATGTCTGTATTTCCTGTAAATAAACAGGGTTCAACCTTATAGTGAAATTAGTCAGTGGTTTTACTAAGCTGCCTTTAAGTGTTTGCTAAAATTAGCCATACCAATTTGCTACTTGATTAGAAAAGTCAAGCTGCTTTTTGATAAATGACAATATTTGCCCAAAGATAACTTTCATAGCATAAATACATCACACTATTAAAGTTATGATATGGGCCACTTGCACTGTATTAGCAGTAACACATTGCTATTGGGAAGAAATATTAGAAATCAGCACTTTTTCCTATTTGTAATGCGCTAGTATATGTGGGGTAAGTGGAAAATCCTAGTATCTTATGAATGGCAGTCTTTACAATCACATAAATCACTACCAACCATACTTCACATCCTAAAACTTTTATCAGGCACCTGTGGAATTTTAAACATTTCTAATACTTTTCTACTAACATGGGAAATCGCTGAAACCTTTCTGTCATTTCACGTTTTCATTTCAGTATTTCCCTCACATTAAGAGGGAAATCCTGAACATCTGAAAAATGCTTTTGGCATATTAGTAAGTGATCAAGCAATGCTCTGCTATGTTACCATTTTGACTGCATTTTAAATGACAACAGGAGTACTCACATTTTCATTAAAAGGAAAACAAAAAAATATCAGCAGCATATTTCAAAACAGTTAATTTCCCCATAGAGCACAGACATCTGTCAAATTCTGGCTAAAAATCACAATTGATTACTGAACCATCTATTCAGTTATTCTGCCCCTGACCTTACTTACTACCACTACAGTTACAACACTTATACTTAAAACCATACATTGAAGCTTTTCTAATGAGCCTGATGAATAGAACTTTGTGTTAGTGACATTTCCATTACATGGGAGTTCAACCATCAGTTATAATTAAATTGTGTAATCAAGCCAACTTCACATTCATTCCCATTTCAGGTTCCCTAAATAAATATTTTAACTGTAGTTTCTCACTATCTATTTTACAGTACTTTTTTTTAAATGACTAATAGCAAGGGGAAAAAAGGTAGCAGTCCATCTGAAACTCAGAATCTCTAGCACATCCAACTGGAATAATTATCGAAATAATTTAAAATTCCATGATAGTATTTTACCCAATGTGAAAGAAATACATGGCCAGCAAAAAGGATGCATATTTCTAAACAACAATCAAACAAAACACCAAAAAGCAAACACATACCTTATCAATTTTTTCTAATACTTCTACAGTGGAAGGCTTTGCCTGCTTACAAGGGAAAGAACAAAGATGTTAATATCACTAAAAAAGTCAATATTTTGAGGGTTACTGTACACTAACAGTTTTCTAACAAAAGACATATTAGTAATAGATTAATATATTATCTATTTTACATAAAGGTAAGAACTTTTCCTACTTTATAGTGACAAATAGAAGGGACTGTAGTGAATCACTGGTTTACAGTTGGTATTGCTATTAACTGAAGGCTCTTCTCCTACACCACAAAAGATGAAAGCCTGTAACACATGTACAGCCATAATGGATGTGTGGAAACAAGGAGTGAATTGATGAGAGGAGGGAATACGCAAAACAAAGAGAATATATACAGGAAGCCCTAACCTGAGAACTTGAACTTTTTATTACTATTCATTCCACACAAAGACACAGACTCTAAATAAGCTCTAAATAAGCAACTGCAAATAAGTGTTACCATCTCCAGTAAAATTCCCCTTAGGAGCAACTTGGAATCCACCTTCCAGGAATATTTCCTAATTTCTAAGAAGTATAAAGGCACTATCTTCCCCCATCCTTCAAGCCACAAATTCAAAAACCACAGCACACACTGCATCACCATGAAAGCAAGTTTCTTTCTATTATGCAAAACTGACATTTCACCTTTTGCCTTTAAAGGAGTTTTGCATGGGAGGCTCTGAAATCAACTGATAATATGCAAAGGCAAACCTAGACTCAAACCACTCACACCTGCCAGTAGAGTAGTCAAAAACCTCATGCCTCTTCCTCATAAACTCAGTACACCATTCAATAACATACAAGCCAATAAAAACAGTTAGGAAGAAAGACTTGTATACCTATAAGTAGCTACCAAAATATTTGTTAAAACAGACATAGAATGATATTCTGAATGTATCCATTTTGACCTAAAACAGCCACCAGTCTTTCAAATCACAGATGCTGCTGTATCTGTCCCGATGAAGCACGACAAAACTATTTAGATTTACAGAAAGAGTTAAAACTGTATTTTTATAAGTTAACCAAACCAGTGCCCGGCCTGGTACTGCAAAGGAAATAGAGGACAGCCACACAGTTTCACAGTTTAGGGATTTGGCAGAGAATATTTTTGGTCATTATTTCTCACTACTGGACTTTTAAGTGCCATATTAATGGGAAAAGTTTAGCACTAACATTCAACCAACATTAACAGTCAACCAACAGGCATTAAGAAACATGTCCTGCATACTCCCATCTTCTAGACTAAAGATTACTATATTGTTACACGATTTTACTTACCCTCCATCTTGAAATTAATCCACCCATCTTCTGCTGTGGACAAATGTTGGCAGAGCTATCAATCTTCTACAAGAATTCACAGCTAGAAGTGAAGCATTAAGCACTTAGGAGCAATCTAACAGCATAGTCCAAGATTCACAAATTTATTCCAGTATCTAAAGGAATCAAAATATTGCATAAAGCCATTGCCTAGTTATCTACCTATATGTTATTTTAAAATCCAGTCCTCTGTTTCATAGGCCATCTTCTAAGTCAGTTGATCAGCCTTGATGTGGCCAAACTTATTTTTACTTTGGAAATATTTAACCAAAGGGGAGTCCTCAAAAGTAGAGGTACAAAATAACTGCTAAAAAAGCAACCAAAATCCTCCAGCCAAAAAACAATTTTAAAAACTTATTATTAAGCAGGATTATTTAAGAAACTGATTTCCAATTATTTCCTCTGCTGCTCATAAGCATAACTCTCAATGTTACTTTTCAGCTGTCACTGCAGGCATCCTACATTAATATCCTACTATTCATGAGAAAGTTCATCTCCAGTAAATCTTCTTCCTTTCCATGTTCTCACCAACAAGAACGTACTGGACAGCACTATCATTCTTCCTTTGTATAATGTCAAATAATCCATTTCAAAGAGATTTCATTTGCTCTGGGAAAGCACTACATTGGCAGGTCTTCCTTGCACACAACGCACAGTGCAGTCACCGGCACATCAAATGGCCCTAAAGCAATTCCAAAGGTGCAAAAGTAGCTCACCTCACCCTACACAAACTTGGAACCTATGAACAGCACTAATTTGATGACCTGGGTTTAGGTTCATGAAACAAAAGCAGAGCAGCTTTCTATCAGCAGGTAGTTGGAATCAATTAACTTTAACCTTAGGATAGCAGAATTTCTCTCCAGTCACTTAATTTACAAGATTTTAACCCAGTGATTGAAAAAACAATCAGTTCCTAGCAACCCCAACAGTAAACTAATGGCCAATCCCAACTAGGGCTCAAACCTTTTTAACTCTGGAATGAAACAGAAAGACTTAAAACAAAGCACTGATCCAGTTAGGCAGAAATGTAAGTGATTATTACCTTGTTTATTAAGTTACCTTTGGCCAAAAATTGAAAGATGAAGAAACCTAATCTCAATCCAAATTTGTTTCCAAATTGTCCGAGGCTGTCAGAACAAATAAATATAATATAGGATACACATTGCTCACTAGCACGAATGCTACTGTAGTATGGTAACCTCTTCACCTTTTAAGAAAGCCAAGGACTTCAGAATCCAAAGCTGTAGGCCCTAAGATTTCAAAAGCCAATCCTTAAAGATAAGGAAACACGTATTTGAAACGCCACCAAAATGAAGCTAGAACAGATGGACAAATGAGCTCTGCTACTGCCAAATTACTAGCACAAAGGGGTAAGCTACAGAAAAAGCACAATTACCCCTTCGACTCTTGAGTAAATTCTCAAAATAATCACTACTACTACAGTAACTCACCTCAGTAAAACAGCAGCAATATTTTTATTTTTCAAATACGCAATCTAACACTGAGAATTTTATACAATTGTCACTTTGCAGTTACAGGTGAGTTTTTGCAGGACAGGTATTGCAGTAGATTTGAGCAGACACTTTCTTCACAAATATTTCTACAGAGACAGATAGTATCTTATTGCAAAACAACAGGAAAGCTACATCAAATAGCCAATTAAGACGTTTGTAAACTTAGCACAAGGTTCCCAAATCTAGCTTAGTTTGCTTCTCTAGCATTGCCACTGCTGTTAGGTGCAACAGTAGCTCTCAGCTGTGGACACATAGAGACACAGAGATGCTCATGCAGCCTTCTTGTGTGCCATTTTCTTTCAGGTCATAGTTTGAGAACCTCTGCAGTAGAAGCGTTAAGAGTATCTTTTGGGCATAGGTTATCCATGAGCTATTGGTGACACCAACCTTTGTCAAAAACACATTCACAGTGCGATCTTTACATATGTTTTTTAAACTATCTGGCAAACACTTGGAAGAGAAACAGGCTTGACAAGTGTCACCATGCGCATAATTTCACATGAACTATGACACTAACAGGCTTTACATATGCTGCTCTGCAAGTCAGTAATACACCAAAACCCAAATCCTTAGGAGATTGAGAATTTTCTATGGTTTCTGTAGAGTGCCTCAGATGTTTTCCTTCCCTCCCTCCTTTGACATGACAACACAAGTTGTCTTCAACTGCTTCAAACTCTCCTCATTCCTCCTCACCTGCCACTTCACATACCTACCACTAATAGCCTACTGTTCATGGTTAAGAGTCCTCCTTCCACAAGTCTCCTTCCTTCCCATGTTCTAACCATCAAATTATTGCACAGCACTTTTTCCTTCTGAAGACTGGACTTCTTTAGCACAGAGCTGTCCTTTCCACTCACTGAGCACTGCTGCAACTGGACTTATTTCCACAAATATTATCACTGGTTTAATACACAAATAAGATGGTTGCAATATTTCCTAGCCCTAGCCTTAAAATAGATAACAGAAGCATTAAAAAACACTTAATGCAGAAGCTTAAGAAAACACTATTACCAATTTTATTACCCAACTCTCAAAAAAAATATGGATTTCCTGATAGCATCTCCTCTACCCAAAAAATATGCAATTTAATTAGTAAAAAACAAAGCAAAAGTGCCACAGTAAGACTACCAGAGCAGAAAGTTCCTCTTTTGAAAAATGGATAAATCATGTACAGTTACAGAAGTCATCCACCAACCTATTCATCCAGATGGAGAAAATACTTTGATGATCTCATTACACTTTTATCAAGTCAGTCCCAAATTTCTTCAAGCTTGTTGTTGATGTTTTAAGATTAAAAGGTCTCCCAAACAAAAAAAAAAAAAAATCAAAGTCTCCAAAATAGATTTTAATAACTAGCATGCTGAAATTCAAGACTAAATAACATCAGGACAAGTCATATTAAAAGAAGAAAGGAAGTTAGAAACTTGAAATCAAGGCTTTGCATACAGACATATAGACCTTTCCCCTGAAGGAAGGGGGAATGCTCTTTAAGTGAGTTTTTTTTGTAAACTTAGTGACTTCATTTTATATAAATATTTTCAGACATTTACCATTACAAAGAACACAAGTTCTACATTTCAAATTGAACCTCCACTTCTGCTCACAAAGCTTCCACCCGAAATTCATATTCTCTCACAATTTACTGACCTCAGAAACTCCCCCAGTGACCATAAAAAGCTTCTCCAGCTATGAGCGCCGTGGACAAGGACACAAGCAAAACAAAACCAGGAGCATCACCCATCGCCTACTGCTAGCCTGCCCTAGAACCTCTCGGGTAAAACAAGACACTGAATTTTGTTCAATTTAAACTTCATTTTCAGCCGTTTCGGTTTGGAAGCATCCTGTTGAGGCCCTATGCTTTGTAAAGCCTTAATTAAAAAGGCAAATTAGTTCCCACACAGAGACTCCAGAGCGATGGAGCGGGGGGGGGGGGGTGGGGGGGTGGGGGGGTGGTGTCAGGCGCCTTTTTCGAAGCCCAGCCTTGTTTTGAAGCCCGAGAGAGCGGCCGCCAGCGGCCCGGGGAGCGAGCCCGCCGGCCGGCAGCACGGCGGCAGAGGTCAGCGTCGGCTCCCGGAGCCTGCCTTTCCTGCCAGCCGCCCCGTCAGCCGGGAAAACCTCACGGCTCCGCCGCCACCCTGCTTCCGGGCGGCCGGGGACGGCGGCCGCCGCCCCCTCCCCGGCCCCGGTGGCTTCCTCTTCCGAGGCTGCGCCCCGGCCCGCCGCCGCCCCGCTCCCCAGGCGCCGCCCGGCTGCCCGCAGCGAGGCGGGGGAGGGCGGGGGCACCGGCCGCCGCGCTGCTCCGCTTCGGCCCCCGGGGGCGCGGGGCCCGAGCCGGGTCGCGGGCAGCGCCGGGCGCCCCTCTGCCGCCGCCCCGCCCGCGGCGGAGCCAGTCCCTACCGCGGAGTCGCTCGGGGCCGGGGCAGGCCGCTCCTCCCCCGCCATCACGCACCTGCCGCGGGCCGGGCCGCGCATCCCGCCGCCGCCCGCCGAAGGAGGGACCCGGCCGCCGGCGCGGCGCTCGGCTCCCATCAGGCCCCGCGCGGCCCCAACCGCCAATCAGCGCCTCGCCTGCCGCGGGGCGCGCTGGAACGGGGGCGGGGCCGGGCCGCTGTGTGAGGCGGTGGGCGGTGGGCGGTGGGCGGTGGGCGGTGGCTGGGGCGGGGCCGGGCCGCTGTGTGAGGCGGCGGGCGGTGGCCGGGGCGCGGCGGGCGGTGGGGCAGGGGCCGTGGGGCGGCCGTGGGGCAGTTCCCGCTGCGCCTCCGAGCCCGCCGCGTCCCGGCGCTGGCGCGGTGCCCTGGGGGGCTGTGCCGAGCCGCGTTGAAGCGGGCGGGTGTCGGAGGCGGGCCACCGCCGGTCCGCCGCCACCGCGGGGCTGAGGAGGCCGAGCCCGTCCTCCTGCGGCTCTCTCTGGTTTACAGAAAAAAGAGTGTTCTAACGCTAAAACCTAGGAACATGAGGGTCAAACTGTGGTGTGAAGGCCTGCAGCAGCCTCCTGACGCTCTCGTGTTCAGCCTCTGGCAGCGAAGCAGGTGCTGACAGGCGCTGTGCCGGATGCCTTTTCTCGGCGGCAGGCGCTGCAGCCTCCTCGGCCACAGACGACGACCGCTCTCACTGTCTCCTTCATTCCAGTAGGCAGCCGTTGAACTTATTTGGAGAGATGCAGCTCTCTGCACTAATTTACATTGCTATAATAACCGCGCCCTCACTCTTGGTGCTCTTATCAGGTTTCTTACATGGAGTTCGTTCTTGGCTGGCACCCGTCATCACTTGTCCCATGCCAAGAGGACTGAGGAACAGACAATACTTGCTCTGTTTGCACTGTCTTTCCCACAAGGTCTTCAGTGCCCTGCTCAGATGTTTCACCACTACGGCCACACAAGTGGGAGTGTGTGCACAGATGTGGAAGAAAGTCCTTCAGGGTTCCCTGAAGTAGAAATTCCTATGCAGAAGCTGTATACCTTCAGCTGACTCCACGTTGTTGAACTTGTCGTATGTAACAATGCACCATAACACAGCCTATAAATGTTGGGGTTTTTCCAATCATGGTGGGTTGACCCTGGCCAGCAGAGAAACACCCACACAGCCTTCTGCTCACTCCCCCTCAGCGGGATGGGGGAGAGCCTGGGAAGAGTAAAAGTAAGAAAGCTCATGGGTTGGGTTAAAAGAGAGTTTAGTAAGTGAAGGAAAGAAAAAAAAGTATTGCAAGGGAAATAACTCACCACCTCACACAAGCAGACTGATGCCCAGCCAGTCTTGGAGCAATTGTCTACCCTGGAAGACAAAACCCCCCACCTTCTTATTCTGTTACCCCAGTTTTATTGCTGAGCATGATGTTACATGGTATGGAATACCCCTTTGGCCAGTTTGGGTCTGCTGTGCTGGCTGTTTCCCCTCCCAACTTCTTGCCCACCCCCTGCCTACTAAGGCAGCATAGCATGAAAAAGAGAAAGCCTTGACACTGTGCAAGTACTGTTCAGCAATGGCCAAAACATTGCTGTGTTATCAGTGCTGATTTAGTCACAAAATCCAAAACACAGCAGCATATGGGCTGCTATGAAGAAAGTCAACTCCATCCCAGCCAGATCCAGTACATCAATTTTTTAAATAATTCAAATCCAAACAGACTAAGCAAGGCTTTTAGGCCAGGCAAGGACAAACAAGATATCCCGCCACCTTTTCAGGCAACACAATCATCCTCAAGCTTTAAGTAGTAGAACTGCTGAGTCCGATCATCTGCCAGGCATTCATTCTTAGTTTTGACATTGGAAAATTAATTATTTTAGTTTCTGCCAGTGTTGAGAGTGAATCTTGCTACATTATTAGCTAGTTCCAGTATCAGCTAAGCAACAACTTTAGCAGCAAATTACAGTCCAGAATGGGCTTCAAGTAAGTTCATTCAAGGCAAAAGCAAAATAATGGCAGTCAATGCAGAGCCACTAACTATACTAGAAATGCTCTGCTATCAGTTACAGAGGTCAAAACTGTAACCTGCTGTCCTCATTTCGGCCGGGATAAAGTTATTTTTTTTTTCCTAGTAGCTGGCATAGTGCTGTGTTTGGATTTAGTAGGAGAAGAATGTTGATAACACACTGATGTTTTAGTTGTTGGTGAGTAATGCTTACACTAGTCAAGAACTTTTCAGCTTCTCATGCCCTGCCAGCAAGAAGCTGGGAGGGGGCACAGCCAGGACAGCTGACCCAAACTGCCCAAAGGGCTATTCCACACTATATGACGTCATGCTCAGTATATAAACTGGGGGGAGTTGGCCAGGGCAGGAACCACTGCTTGGGTACTGGCTGAGCGTCAGTCAACGGGTGGTGAGCAATTGCATTGTGCATCACTTGTTTTGTATATTATTATTATTATTATCATCATCATCATCATCCCTTCCTTTTCTGTCCCATTAAACTGTCTGTATCTCAACCAACAAATTTGACAAAGTAAGTAAGTAAAGAAGTTTTTTTTCCTGATTCTTTCTTCTGTCGCACTGAGGAGGCGGGGAGTGAGCGAACAGCTGTGTGGTGTTTAGCTGCCTGCCAGGTTAAACCACAAGAGTCCTTTTTGGCACCCAGTGTGGGGCCTGAAGGGTTCAAGATAACGACAGATCTGACCTGAGTGTGTTAAAACAAATTTGTGATAAGCATTCATTATATTAGTTTAATAGTCACTGGTCGCAATGTTGATTTATTTGCTCTCAGAGTTGTTGTGCTTGTTCTCAGAGTTGTGCTATGTAACACCTTATTTGCCGTATGCACTCCCTCTGGTGCTGTTTATCACCTCTGAGAGTTGGATTAAAGTTATGGCTTTGCTGTACTGTGTAACCCTGGCTGATGGTATAATAAAATTATTGGTCATGAGATTGTACTCAGCCCTACCATTTGCCATGGACTGATCCAGACTGCACTGGAACAGGATGAAGCTCTGGAACACCTGCAATACATTGATGATGTCATTGTATGGGGCAGCACAGCAGAAGAAATGTTTGAGAAAGGGAAGAAAATAGTCCAAATCCTTCTGAAGGCCGGTTTTGCCATAAAACAAAGTAAGGTCAAGGGACCTGCACCAGCGATCCAGTTTTTAGGAATAAAATGGTAAGATAGATGTTGTCAGATCCCAATGGATGTAATCAACAAAATAACAGCCACGTCTCCACCACCTAGCAAAAAGGAAACATAAGCTTTCTTAGGCATTGTGGGTTCTTGGAGAATGCATACTGCAAATTACAGTCTGACTGTAAGCCCTCTCTATCAAGTGACCTGGAAGGAGAGCGGTTTCAAATGGGGCCTTGAGCAACGACAAGCCTTTGAACAAATTAAACAAGAAATAGTTCATGCAGTAGCCCTCGGACCAGTCCAGGCAGGACGAGATGTTAAAAATGTGCTCTGCACTGCAGCTGGGGAGAATGGCCCTATCTGGAGCCTCTGGCAGAAACCACCAGGGGAGACTCGAGGTTGACCCCTAGGTTTTGGAGTGGGGGATACAGAGGATACGAGTCCTGCTATACTCCAACTGAGAAGAAGATATTGGCAGCATATGAAAGGGTTCAAGCTGCTTCAGAAGTGCACAGCTCCTCCTGGCACCCTGACTGGCAGTGCTGGGCTGGATGTTCAAAGGGAGGATCCCCTGTACACATCGTGCAACTGATGCTACATTGAGTAAGTGGGTCGCACTGATCACACAGCAGGCTTGAATAGGAAATCCCAGTTGCTTAGGAATCTTGAAATTGATCATGGACTGGTCAGAAGGCCAGCTTTCAGAATATCACTCGAGGAAGAGGTAACACATGCTGAGGAGGCCCCACTGTATAATAAACTACCAGAAAATGAGAAGCAACATGCCCTGTTCACTGATGGGTCCTGTTGTATTGTGGGAAAGTATCAGAGGTGGAAGGCTGCTGTATGGAGTCCTATACAACAAGTTGCAGAAACTGCTGAAGGAAAAGGTTGATCAAGTCAGTTTGCAGAGGTGAAAGCCAGCTGGTTGGCGAATGGCCAGTCCTTTATACTCTCGTGGATGGCTGCAAATGCCCTGTGGGGGTGGTTACAGCAATGGAAGCAGAGCAACTGGCAGCACAGGGGCAAACCCATCTGGGCTGCCACATTGTGGCAACATATTGCTGCCTGGGTACAGAACCTGGTTGTAAAAGTACATCATGTAGATGCCTATGTACCCAAGAGTCGGGCCACTGAAGAACACCAACCAGCAGGTGGATCAGGCTGCTAAGATTGAAGTGGCTCAGGTGGAGCTGGACTGGCAACATAAGGGTGAATTATTTATAGCTCAGTGGGCCCATGACACCTCAGGCCATCAAGGAAGAGATGCAACATATAGACGGGCTTGTGATCGAGGGGTGGACTTGACCATGGACACTATTGCACAGGTTATCCATGAATGTGAAATATGTGCTGCAATCAAACAAGCCAAGCGGTTAAGGCCTTTCTGGTATGGAGGACAATGGCTGAAATATTAATATGGAGAGGCGTGGCAGATTGATTATATCACACTCCCACAAACCTGCCAAGGCAAGCGCTATGTGCTCACCATGGTAGAAGCAACCACCGGATGGCTGGAAACATATCCCATGCCTCATGCCACCACCTGGAACACTATCCTGGGCCTTGAAAAGCAAGTCTTATAGCCACATGGCACCCCAGAAAGAATTGAGTCAGACAATGGGACTCATTTCCAAAACAGTCTGATAGACACCTGGGCCAAAGAGCATGGCATTGAGTGGGTATCTCCCATCCCCTATCATGCACCAGCCTCCAGGAAAATCGAACGATGCAATGGACTGTTAAAGACTACACTGAGACCAGTGAGTGCTGGGATGTTCACACATTGGGATATACATTTAACAAAAGCCACCTGGTTAGTCAACACTAGGGGATCTGCCAATCGAGCTGGCCCTGCCCAGTCAAAACTTTTATGTACTGTGGAAGGGGATAAAGTCCCTGTAGTGCACATAAAAAATATGCTGGGAAAGACAGTCTGGGTTATTCCTGCCTCAGGCAAAGGCAAACCCCTTCATGGGATTGCTTTTGCTCAGGGACCTGGGTGCACTTGGTGGGTAATGCGAAAGGATGGGAAGCCTGATGTTTACCTCAAGGGGATTTGATTCTGGGTGAAAATAGCCAATGAACTGAATTGTATGATGTTCATTGCTATATAATACTGTATGTCATCACTTCTGTGGTTGCTATATGCCACATTAAGGGGAGGTCCCAGACGACTGGAGCCTTGCCAATGTGACACCCATCTACAAGAAGGGCTGGAAGGAGGATCCAGGGAACTACAGGCCTGTCAGCCTGACCTCAGTGCCAGGGAAGATTATGGAGCGGTTCATCTTGAGTATGCTCAACAGGTCAACCAGGGGATCAGGCCCAGCCAACGTGGGTTCATGAAAGGCAGGTCCTGCTTGACCGACCTGATCTCCATCTATGACCTGGTGACCTGCGTAATGGATGAGGGAAAGGCTGTGGATGTCATCTACCTGGATTTTAGTAAAGCCTTTGACACCGTCTCCCACAGCATTCTCCTAAGGAAGCTGGCAGCTCATGGCCTAGGCAGGTGTACTCTTCACTGGGTAAAAAACTGGCTGGGTGGCCGAGCCCAGAGAGTTGTGGTGAATGGAGTTAAATCTAGTTGGCAACCATGACAAGTGGTGTTCCCCAGGGCTCAGTTTTGGGGCCAGTCTTGTTTAATATATTTGTCAACGACCTGGATGAGGGGATTGAGGTGCGCCCTCAGTAAGTTTGCAGATGACACCAAGTTGGGTGGGAGTGTCGATCTGCTCGAGGGTAGGATGGCCCTGCAGAGGGATCTGGACAGGCTGGATCGATGGGCCAAGGCAACTGTATGAGGTTCAACAAGGCCAAGTACCGGGTCCTGCACTTCGGTCAAAACAACCCCATGCAACGCTACAGGCTTGGGGAAGAGTGGCTGGAAAGCTGCCTGGCTGAAAATGACCTGGTGGTGTTGGTTGACAGCTGGCTGAACGTGAGCGAGCAGTGTGCCCAGGTGGCCAAGAAGGCCAACAGCATCCTGGCTTTTATCAGGAATAGTGTGGCCAGCAGGAGCAGGGAAGAGATCGTCCCCCTGTACTCGGCACTGGTGAGGCTGCACGTCAAAACTGTGTCCAGTTTTGGGCCCCTGAGTACAAGAAAGACCTTGAGTTGCTGGAGTGTGTCCAGAGAAGGGCAACGAAGCTGGTGAAGGGTCTAGAGAACAAGACTTATGAGGAGCAGCTGAGGGAACTGGGATTGTTTAGTCTGGAGAAGAGGAGGTTGAGGGGATCCTTATCACCCTCTACAATTATCTGAAAGGAGGTTGTAGTGAGGTGCATGTTGGTCTCTTCTCCCAAGTAGTTAGCGATAGGACAAGAGGAAATGGCCTCACATTGCATCAGGGGAGGCTTAGATTGGATATTAGGAAAAATTTCTTCATGGAAGGAGTGGTCAGGCATTGGAACAGGCTGCCCAGAGAGGTGGTGGAGTCACCATCCCTGGAAGTGTTCAAAAAACATGTAGATGTGGCACTTTGGAATATGGTTTAGTAAGCATGGTGGTGCTGGGTTGATGGTTGCACTGATGATCTTAGAGGTCCTTTCCAACCTTAATGATTCCTAGTTTTACTTTCATGAAAAAATAATCCAGCCACCAAGCCAGGAAACATGAAATTAATTATTACTCTCCCCTTAATTGGTTTAGTGGTGGACTTGGTAGTGTTTGGTTAATGGTTGGACTTGATGATCTTAAAGGTGTTTTCCAACCTAAATGATGCTATGATTCTATGAATCACCCACGTTAATAAAGAATGAACTTTGATGAAACCGAGCAAAGTGCAGTGGTGATGGAACAAGAACTGGCTTCAGCATGCAACAATCCAACACCACATACCATCTCTCCTGCCCTGAAGGACTGTTATGACAGATAGAGCCCAAAGTCATGGACTGAATGAACTCAATGGACATTTTAGGGGGATGACCCATAGAGAAAGGGAATGATATCTATGTGTATATATCAAAAGACAGGAAAAGTGGTGGTGATTAATTGGGATGTATTGGAAAGTGTGGGACCTGGGCATGATGTAGATGGTATAGAATAAGGGGTGGATATTGTCCTGGTTTTGGCTGGGATAGAGGGTTGTTGTTTTTTTTTTTTTTTCCCCAGTAGCTGGCATAGTGCTGTGTTTTGGATTTAGTATGAGAATAATGCTGATAACACACTGATGTTTTAGTTGTTGCTAAGTAGTGCTTACACTAGTCAAGGACTTTTCAGCTTCTCATGCTCTGCCAGTAAGAAGCTGGGAGGGGGGCACAGCCAGGACAGCTGACCCAAACTGGCCAAAGGGATATTCCATACCATATGACGTCATGCTCAGTATGTAAACTGGCGGGAGTTAGCCAGAGCAGGAACCACTGCTTGGGTACTGGCTGAGCATCAGTCAACGGGTGGTGAGCAATTGCATTGTGCATCACTTGTTTTGTATATTCTTTTATCATTATCATTATTATTATTATTATTATTATTATTATTATTATTAACATTTTCCCTTCCTCTTCTGTCCCATTAAACTGTCTGTATCTCAACCCACAAATTTTACTTTTTTTTTCTTTTTTTTCTGATTCTCTCCCCCATCCCACTGGGGAGGGGGGAAGTGAGTGAACAGCTGTGTGGTGTTTAGCTGCCTGCTGGGTTAAACCACAACACCTACATCTACAGCTTTATTTTCCTCCTTGAGACCTAGACTGTTCCTTCCTTTCCAAGTGGAAGACTTGGTGACTGTCTTTCCTTCACTTCAGCCTGCACTCTAGAGCCACATCTGCTTAAATCCTTATAGCAACAACTATCCCTCTGCTGAGAGGATGTCTTCCTTTTTGGTTTCAGGTGAAATACAGCTATAGTCCACCCCTGGTTTTGATACTTGGAAGTGGTGTGTTGCTGGAGAGAAGCTGATTTAAATCCTCATCTTTAAGCTAGTATTTTTAAGCATACCAACATCTTCTTCCATGGTTTAGCATAGTATGCACTTAAACCCAAATGATGATAACATATTTAAAGGCTTTTTTAAATGCTATAGCTAATACGGGCATCTCCAAGAATCTTCTCCCCTTTTTTTTCCAGAAATGTCATAAACTTTTTCAAGTTACCACAAAATCCAGACCTGATTCAGGGCTGAACCAGAATTGTGAGGGAGATCCCAGGCTGTACTCATGTCCTTGGGCCTTGTTATAGAACTGATTTTTATGCAAGGCTCCTCCATGAAGTTCTAATCACTGCTATACAATTTTGAATCTATTTAACTGGTAGTTTCAAAAAGGTATTATTAACTACTAGTATTGAACTTCACATGCAGGTAAGTCTCTCAGCTTTGTGATGTTATATGATAGCATGCAGCTACCTGTTTGCTTCAGAGCCAAGATCTACCTGAAAGAAGAAATGGTGCCCATGTAGCTGGTGAGGATAAAAACATAACTTTGAATCAGTCAGCCTAAAATTTTCATTAATCTGGTTCAAAACTGCCCCCTACAGAGTATTTAAAACTATAAATAAATTCCTTTCAAAATCCTTCATTATCAAGGGGATTGGTGTTTAACCTGATTCTGTGTAACCATTCTAACAGCAGCGTACCTCTCCAGAATTTTCCCCAACATCATAGATAGCATTTAGCACTTTTGGTCCCTTTATATGCAGAACACTGAACAATTGGTAATAAACTTTTTTTAAAATGTTTTGGTCTCACACCCTAAGACTGTTTTGCCTTGAAGAAGAGTTTTCCTGTGGTAACATTCATAACACTCATATATGTTAGGAATATATGTAGCCTAGTGGTCTGATTTATTTTTCTAAATAAATATATGGTCCTGTACCTCCTTAGGAAAATGTTATCTGGTTAAGAGAAGCTTAGTTTTACTAATTTGTGTTTACTTGAGGTTTTTAATTAGGTTTCCAAAGTATGTTCAGCTTTCTTTTAGAGCAGACCCTTTTGGACTTCTCTGGCTAGTGAGGCCATGTAGTTTAACTCATTTAGATGCTGGGAATGTAGATGTTGAAACAGAAGCATTGCAAATGGAGATGTGATTGCAGCAAAGGAGGGTACGTAGATAGCTTTAAGATCACAAACTCCACTACCCGTACCACTGTTGACTATGGTCTGCGTGTGCTGCCATCTCACCAGTTTTTTCACCACGCTGTTTAGTCAATGCGGTTTGAGAATTAGGTGTTCCTGTATGCTGCGTTACTCAGACCAAAACCGGGGTACTGTGCCCCATTTACACTGTTTCAGTTAGCTGTTCTGTGCTCATTGCTGTACACCACAGGGGATTCCTCAAGAGCACAGCTTCTCTTCAGGGCACTTCCTCACGCCCCGTGGGCACCTCAGTGATTAAAGCAAGCCCGAGCTGTTAGGGACAAAGTCCAGGCACTCCTCGCTGCGGCTCTGCTCTCCACCTGCAAAGCTACTCTGTTGCCACCGGTGGAATGGGCTTCGGTGTCGGCATTTGGAATGCTACAGCATCCTTACATCTCATCCTCAGCTGAACGTACCGCAGCCAGTGGTGTTAGCGTAAGCCAAAACTGAATCAAGCCAACGATGGATTGTGTTTCTCAGGGCCTGGACTCTGCTTCCTCTGCATCTTGAACAGAATGAGTGCATGCTGGCACTTCATAAGTGACACATACGTAGTAATTAACACACATTTATGAATGTCCCGTGTATTTCAGCTTTGGTTAAAAGAAAAAAAAGTGAATAATGTATTTGATAAAGCAATATAGGAACATTTTATTTTTTACCAATAGAGGAAAGCACATATGTAATTAATAACTTCCTTGTGTGGGCATATCTGTAGTAAAAGTTACATCAAACCTGCACTTTACTCTTAACTGACATGACTGGTTGCAATGACTCCAGACTGTCTTGTTGCAAATTTCAGTTAGGACTGGGACTGGGAAAAGATCCAGAGAAATTTTTTCAGATTCCAAGGGACTGGCAGAGCCCTCGTAGAGGGAACTGGTGAGCTAGAAAGTTCAGGCTTGAAGCCAAGAGGCAGATATAACCTCGAAGCTGCAAGAAAGGCTTAAAAATGGTTTAACCAAATAAATTGTGCTTAATTCATGACATTATAATCATTTCAGAGCACACAAAAGATGTGGCATTCCTGAGGTGGGGTGACTTTAATGCCATATTTTGGCATGATGCGCTTCAGAAATGAGCACTGCAACAGCAGCACTGAGGAAGATATTGTAGCTTTGATTTAATTTTTTACATGCAATACTATATGCTTCTTTTGATGTTCTGATCCAGCTGTAATATTTGCAGTGTCAGATATCTGTATTCTTACAGTTAACTCTTATTCCCTGAGCTTTTCGGTATTTTATTACGCAGGACATTTCAGTGCTCTGGCACTTTCATGAAGTCCTTTGCATCTGACTCTTCCTGATAAATTATTACCTGAAAAAGAAATATATAAACCATCAGGTAAAAAGGTATCATTTCAGGGGAATGGCTGATATAAAAATCTTTTTCTATAAAAAGCCAAGATCAACTTTTCCATTACATAAATTGTTCTTGTTGTGATTAAGACCTTTGCTTTTGATAATAATTATTATTATTGCTAATACTATTATTACTATTACTTACTATTGCTTTTGCTGTTGCCATTGCTTTCACTATCACTGTCACTGTTGCTATCCCTATTACTATATAACTATTATTAGTAGTACAATTATTACTATTATTATTTTGCTGATTATTGTTCTGTGGCAAAAAATGTAAACACTTAAAAGCTTTAAATCAAAAAACCTCTTAGTGACTTAAACCTCTTTGTTGATAGCCTAGAGTGTGAACTTTTCCATATGTGAAAAACCATGAAGTTTAAAGCAGGAATGGCAGTCTCATCTTCATTTGAGTACTATAAATCTCTGACAGTATGTTTAGGAACATGGATAAACTTTGGATTATTTTCATGGCACAATGAATCAGGAAAGTGATTTCTCATAAAACACTGAAATGTATGTGTTTGTTCTATCATTAAGATCTCATGAACAAACAGAAGAAGCCTAGTGTGAAATTGTCACATGAGAAGCAAAAAGATGGTTTTGCCTCTATTTGAGATAAGTTATGCTTCAAATAATGTATGAAGTTTTAGAAGCAGTTATTATACACATATAAGTACATTCCCTTCCCTGATGGGCATGACTTCAAGCTTCTGACTCTTTAATGGTTATAATGAGTAATATATGTTTATAGTTAGAAAAATGACTGTGTAAACAATAACTCAATGTTCTGTAAAAAACCATACTAAATCAATTTTCCCTAGTCTCCAAATGAAAGCATGATTATTCTCACTGAAAGTATTTGAGCTGTGCTAATACCTAAGTCAGCTATATTATTTTTGCTTCCTGGAGCAGTTTGCCCTTTAAACAAATTAGGGTTCTGATTCAACAGGATTCCTTCTCTTTAATAAACACATAAGTACATCCTTAAATTTTATTAACATCTATTTCCTTGAAGCTAAATAAAATAAAGAATGCCTTTTTAATATGGTTGTGCCTACTGGGCAAAGTGGGAACTAACCCAACAAAATGAAGGCCAAATTATGAAGTAATTTGAATGAAACTCCTGTTGACCTTAAGAGGATTTTTACTTGATTAAGAATAATGGAATTTGGAACCAAGTAAATGTGATTCAAGGGGCGAATGAGAGTGTGCTGTTCTTACTGCAGCGAGCCTCCCTTCCAGGGTGCTGCATGTGTGTGCAGAGCACAGACAGGGGCGGGAATGGTATCCCATTTCTATTCAACCTGACTGCATTTTAGTGCTTTCTTATTAGTCAAGCTGGAGGAGACAGGCAATGAGAAGGAAAGTTCTAATTAGTACACATATTTTGCTTTTGGTAACTGCTCAAAATGGTAGATAGAGCATTACCTACGTTAAGTCCATTTCATACGTACTCCTGATTGTTACAAGAGCTTACTTTAATGAAGTATTAAATTTACATATAAAATTGTTTTCAGCAAAGTATGAGAACTGATTCTGCTAATAAGCTTTGTTCTGGTTGGAAACCAAACGGAACCGTGGAGTCCCAGAATGCCAGAAATAGGACAATAAATATTTTTGGCACAGTTTCAAAGGTGCATAATGCCAGACATAGACATGTAAAAATATGGCAAGCTCCACAAAGATTATAAAAGAAATAAAATCACAGTTCGTAATTCATATAATCATGTTAAATAGCAGGCTTATAAACCAATTCATATAATAAAATCCACATGTAAAAGTATCTGTGATTTCATTCAGTTAAAGATGACAAGTATTAGAGCTCCCCTTGAAAGCAAATATATATCTTGCAAGCTGAAGGACAATGAACAACAGTTGCTTTGTGTTCACATTTAATGGTATAACCTCTGTTAGTCTTTTCACACACGTGATTTTCAAATAACTTTTTCAAAGAATGTGAAATTCAAAAGCATTCAGAATTTCATAACATATTTCAGCTACTGAGTATCCTTTACTACAGCTATTACTGCTTCAGGTTTAGATAATTTAAGATCTGAATTCAGTCCATTCACATGCAAAACTCCCAGGCAACATGATTTTCTCGTAGTGTCATACTGGCAAATGTCTGAAGCAGACCTTGAATTAATTATGTTAGAAGGATGTCAAAAAATATTCTTTTCCTTAAAATAATGCTATTTCATTAAATACATATAGAAGATGGACAAAAAGCAGAATTTCTACTGTAGTCACTCCGACAACCTCAAATGATAGGATTCAAGGTCATTCCAAGCCTGCTTTGGCTACGCAGGGGTACTTAGGAAAAATTAATGTGTCTTGAATTTTAAAAACACATTTGGGAACTGCCATTTTGGAGCAGTGAGTTGGATTTCTGCTGCACATTTTTGGGGTACTCTTCATGTTCCAGCCATAAACTGACCCGTAATCAACCAATCAACCAGTGAATAGTAAGGCCAATAATAAAGCCGTAATGAGTCAAAGGTAAAGTGCAGATGGGATGTGGGGGAAGAGAAAAATCTGAAATATAACTTCAATTCTTTAAGCAAAACAAACCAGAATAAAATGTGCTAAGAAAGGCTCAATTTCCAGCACAAGTAGCACATCAAATTGAGTCCTACTGAGAATAAAGGAGGTTACCAGGAAACAGAAATAGCATGTAGTGAAGTCTAGGAGTTTTGCTTTAGGGCAAAATATATATTTTTGTTATGTCTGAGTTATTTTATTAAGTAATATACATTTATCAATACTAGATCAGTTCTTTCATGCCAGAAAACCAGAAAAAAATACTACAATACATTTTGTGCTTGTTGGAAATTTTAGTTCTTTATGAAGGATAGTAATTTTACAGATTCATTTAATTATCTTCACTTTAAGATGGATGGATGCTAATCCCGAACATCTTAACTTAATATACAATGACAACTTACTTTTTCTCATTTTGCTAGCTGCCTGTCTTAGCAATTTGTTCTTCAAAACATCACCACCTCTCTTCATTTTCACAAAGGATCTAATACCATAGTGCACTGAGAAGATCAGTGAAAAATAACAGTATTTGGCACATTGCTAATAAAACAATATTGTCTTATTGGTGGCCCACTTGCCGTTTGTTTCTTTCCCTATATTTAAGATGTAAACAGTTTGGCACTGTCTCTGTTTTATGCTTGAATGACTAATGGCTAGCAAATTGGGTCGTGGGATTCCTGGAAGCTTCCACGGTGCAACTATCCACCTCCTATTCTGTAAAGCAATGTACTGAATTATACCTATCTGATGTATGTATTGACAAATCATAAGCTTTCCTATTTGGCTTTCTTTGCTCACTCTTTGATTTACCAAGAAAACGTTCAGAAAGGTTTTGTGAGTTCAGGTGAGATACTGCAAGGGATCTGATTTTCAGAAAGTACTAATTGTCTAACCTTTGAAAATCAAGTCTCTTTAAAATGTCTTGGGCTTGGCATCCAAGAGCAGAGGAATCCATCCATACTTGATAGGTATTTTTTTAACCCTTACCTATGGATCTTCCTATTTTTCCTAATTTTTAGGAAAATAACTTCTGATGTATGCAAATTATTTTCCCTTTTTGTTGTAATATAACTAAAAATTAACAGTAAAAGTAAATCATTACATTATTGCTGAGAAAAGTGCAGGCACCACACATATTTCTAACAATCTATAAATGCATTCCTACAAACTTGTTTATTGGATAGGTCTGGCCATAAATTGGCCAGGACACAGAACTTTATATCAAAAGACCAGAACATTGAACAAAAACATTATAAGTCCATAGTATTAGATTTAAAGTAAAGTAACCACAAACTCCTAAGCATGTATCCCAAAACTCACAATCTGTATAATGAAAGGAAAAGACCACATCATATAAGTGTCTTAGCCAGGCAATTCAGCATTTAACTTGTTTATTTTTCAGTTAAACAAAATCCAAATATCTCTGGGGAAGACAATGCTAATAACAAACATAACCACATAAGCTTTGTATATGAAATTCAATTTTAGCTTTAGTAGGGCCTGTCAAATTGGAAATTGTAGTAAAAAGCCAATAAACCTTAATCAAATTCTATCACACAGAGAGATTGGGCATTTTGTTTTTACCCAGTTTGCTCCAGAATTTCTAGTCTGATCCTGAGTCCTGAAATACTTGCATATTCCTTTAATATTATTCTTAGCTGTGCAAGTGATTTACCATACTTTTTAATAAGGAAATTCCATCTTAATAGAAGAAATCCTGCTTAATGAGCACATTTGAGAAAACAAAGAATATTTGCCTTTTGTTTTTTCTGGTGATGTTAAGGATTTTCTTGAGTATATGATTCCCTACTGGTAGAACTGCTGTTGATTTCCCTAAAAGCAGGAACAGCCTACTCCTGGAATAGCACCTGCAGTCTGCTGATTTTAAAGCTCTCCTGAAAACACTTCTTTAGCATTGCTTTCAAAAGTATGTGCATTGACATCTATTTGTTAAATTAATTCATATATATCTAAAATAATTATTTGCTTCTTCACACTGTGCTTAACTGCTTTTATTCCACTGATGTCATATTTTGTTCTTTAACAAATTTAGAATTTACATCTTCTCTATTCTTTGAGCATTGGATGAAATTAGACCCTAATCCTTCATCAGAGTCTAAGTGGGATAGTTTACCTGCATGCTTCCCCAAAACTTTGTTAGGGTTCTGCACAGTTGTAGAGGTTCACACATAATGCAGGACTGAGACCTGATTCCCTCTGATACTTCTGCAACACAAATCTCCTTCATTACTTGGCAATTTTAATCTGTTCTTTCTACTCTTGCTCTTCGCAATTTTTGCAGACTAGCGGAGTTGCAAGACAACTTTTTTTTTTTTTTTTATTTGTCATTGCTGCTGTATTATCTGAGCTGTGCATTGGTCCAGGATATTGTTCTGTTCATCTAATTTTACAACACCCATCCCTTCAAAAGTGTCAGCTTGTATTGGTGCCATAGGGAAGAAATCCCACAGATTCTGACTTTTAAGGATGAGTGGACTACATAAAGCATTGAGGGGAGGCAGTTAGAACTGAAAATATTAAGCATGTAAAAATGGTAGTCTCATCTGCTCTAAAGTCTTCCTTGGGTATTCACATTTCCTCACTATCTCATTGCTTTACTAAAAGGCTTTTCAGTTATTAATTTAAATCACACTACATACATTGTCACATTTTGAGCTAAATTCTGTCTTCAGATGAACACAGCCAGCTCTTTGGCTTCAGCAGAATTTTGCACAAGGCCATCTACTCGCTCTTGTGCTAGAGGACAAAGCTTCTGCCTTGACCAAAATCATGGAAAAAGCGTTCATAAGCTTCCAAAAAGACCATGAAGGCAAGAGCTAGCAGCACCCTCATACTTTACCCCAGATCTCAAGCAAGAGAAAGGGCTGTCGTAATTGTGACAGCACTCTGGCACACATATAAAATATTTTCATTTGCGAAGGGGTCTGTGTCTCAACCACTTGCAGATCCACCAACCAACAGTTCCTTCAGCTCATATTGCTTCTCCCAGAAAGTCCTTTCACCTGCCCATGAAAGCAGACAGCAGAATGGGAGAAACAGAGGTGAGAAACCCTCCATCCACAGCCTCAAAACACACTGGTGCCATTGGACCCATGACACTGATAACCCACGTTGGGCCTGAGCTGGACTTGCCCTGTTATGATCAAACACTCTGAGGGAGACATTCATCCCCTGTACAGAGTCAAAACCACACATCTCCGTTTCAGAAGCGGGTGTGTTATGAGGATTTGGTATCTGGTTCACTGTATTTTTAAAATCTTTGTCTTTGAAATGAGAATTCAATGATCCACCCAGCTGCATACAATTAGGAGCAGCAGCTTGGCATTATAGGGTGAGGAACTTTTAATGGGTGTTTATAGGTTGAAAACATCAACCTCTCTTTTAAATGAAAGAAGCAGTAGAAGAAATAGTAAGCACTAAAAGATAATTCAGAGTGCCCTTAGAAGAGGAAGATTTGTTATCCCTGAAGCTTCAAAATGCTAGGCCTTCAGAAGACCTCTGTGTTCCAGTATCACCAATAAGGAGAGTGGGAAACCACTTTTTAAAATCTTACTCTGAGAAAAAAAAAATTTGCATTAGCATTTTTTAGCTGCTTAGAAGGTTAAAAACATTCCAGCAAAAGGGTCTAGATTGAGGTATGTGAGGCAAAAACAAATATTTCTCCATAAAATGGCTATACTAGCATAAAGAGAAATACTTAGTAGGCTTAAGGTGGGAATTTAGGGAGTAGTATTTTTGCTTTTTTAACAGGAAATACTGTTTAGGCGTTTTATATAGGGGGTTCTGCATTTGTGAAGGGATAATTTGCTCTAAAATATGTGGGCAACCAGCCTAAATTCTCTAATTGAGTAGTTTGCTTATAACCCCAGGCCATTAGGTGAATGTAAACTATTACAGGCTTAGTAAGAAAATAGTCCCATTAGGATTTTTGTATTTGTATGTGGTTGTGGGTTAGTGTGACTGTTTCCAAAATGATGGATTAATGAAAAGGTCTTTTTTTCTGAGTTTGCAAATACCCACTTTGAAATACCCAAACTCAAACTAAGCTGAAGAGTTCTTTTTTTCTATCAAAAAATACCAGATCAAGGCTTAACTATTAGTTCCAGTGTGAGTTATCTAGGATAAATCACAGGTACATTTGCAATCTTTACAAAATAAATATTCCTGCAGAAATACCTAACTGATTTTTTTCTCCATATTTCTTAAACTCTCCTTAATTTTAAGTGCCAGCTACTAACACAGTAAAAAATGTCCTCTGTCCTATGAGAAAATGATAGTGTCTTTGGAAGTGTAAGTATTTAACCTTCATGCTTTGTACACGCATTTCAGTTGCTAATGTTAAGATGTCACACAGGCTGTTTGTAGACTCATATTTCTATAAGGAAGGAGACAACTTTATGTGGAGCTTCTTTTATACTGCTAGTATTAAATCTTGTACTTTTCACTACACAATACATCTCTCAGTTGAATAGTCTATTGCTTTTCCTGTTCCCAGACAAACATTAGCCTATCACATTTTATTTTTCATGGCCACTGTATGTACATAATATGGTAAGATATTAAGAAGAGGAAACATAGCTTTAATTAAAAGTAATGGGAATAAATGACCTACATACAAACACATTAGAAGTCAGCCCTAAATTCACTGATAACTTCCAGCATCCAGCCTCCTTCCCGCAAAACCTGAGAACCAAGAGTTATGAGAAACTCCCAAGTCTATGAAATGAGAAAAGTCCTGTAATAGCTTTGATATAGAAGAAAGAAAAAGTACTTGTGTCAATGGTGCCTAAACTCCAAGGGAGAAGCGTGACCACAGAGGCAAGCAGTTCTCCAGATGAAGTGAAGGAGGGGTGCAAGTGTAGCTCAGCATCCCTTGGACCCTGAGAAATACTCACCTAGCAAAAGAAATGCCAGATCTGAAGACTGCCACAGTTTTCATGTAAATTGACAAGTTTATCAGTATAATTGAGACTGGAAGGATTAAAAGAGAGAAGCAGACATCAGAACATTTTGCATCCAGGCCAAGTGAAACTGAAGCAAAATGTTGGAAAAGGAAACTGCACACTGGAAAAAAGGTGGTATTGCAACATACAAATAATCTGGTTGCTCAGGGGACTAGAGGGAATGACCCCAATAGCAGCTTCCTATAGAATTAGGAAACTATGTAAAAGGGGATTTATTAAAAATAGAATGGTCACATGGCTTGTTCTGCTTTTCTTATCATGTCAAAACATTGTAAGTTGTTGATGTTTTCCCATTATATCAGCAACATAAGGGATTTTGTTCATTAAGTAAAAGAGTAATAAATAGAATATACCTGTTTTGAGGAGCTAACAAAGTTAAAAGCACTGCAAATCCAATAAAATAAAGCACAAGTAAGAAGAACATGAACACAGAATAAGCATAGAAATGCAGTCAGGAGGGAACACTATGTGCCATGGTAGGTTGCTCTGGCTATACCTAGAAGATCTGATGTAGATGGAAAGAAAAAACAGTAAAAGTAAGAAATTGAGCATTATAATCTGAATGGGTTGTCAGGACAACCATTTGAGAGAAAACATGAAGATTTCACTTTTTTTTTTTTTTAAACTTGGATCTTCTTGGCATCACAAGCAAACCTACTTCAAACTTTCCTTCTCGCACACAACGTCCTCCATAGGCATTCCCATGTCCTCATCCTTTCTGTCCCATACTGTCTGCACAGAGACTGGGAACTTGGGAATTCAAGAGAAACATTGTCCCAGCTCTCAGTCCCATGGCCTGGGTCCGCATGATTCACGGTTACAGCTACAGACAATTGCAATGGAAGGGGAAAGTATATTCAAACCCCCTCTAAAAATGTATAGATGCAGTGCAGGGAGCAGGTCTGCTGTGGGGAGGTGGAGCATGTTCACGGCAGGTAGATCTTTAGAGAATTTATTTACACATTGCCACTCAGGATGTGTGAAATAAGAGGCTTATTTATTGGACAAACTGGAAAAAAGCACATCCCTGACTTAAGGACAACTCCTCTGCTAGTCTTAAGTTGTTCGTCCAAAAAGAAGATTTAAGATTGGGGTTTTTATTTTTTACTTTGGGGAAAACAACATATTTTTCATTAATGTAATAGCTTAACTTCTGGTGCTAAAATTTCCAAACATTGGTCGAAGGCAGATACACAAGCATTTGGTGTGAACAGTGTAAGTCTGAATAGCAGGGACAATGGACAATGAGGTCTTCTAGGAGGTGTTGGAAACCTTAGCTGTACACAGTACTATTTGCAGTACTTAAAATGAAGATCAAAACTCATATGCAGACAGTCTGATGGCTGTAACTGTGCAAATTCAGGTGTTTTCCTGGAGTCATGAATTAATTTTCAGTTGTTCATTTGTGTTTCCTCTTCTGCCATCAGGTTCCCGGCAAGCTTAGCCTTCAGCACCATTTTAGGCTCCAGCTTTTGCCGTAGATGAATAGACCTGGTGCTGTGGGTTGTCTCTCCGGAGGAAATTAGCAACCAGCCCTGAACATGGAATATAAACTGAACATTGAACCCTGAATATAAAAACAAATGAAAGTTTTACTAACTTCATCAAATGCTCAAATTTCCTGGAGTACAAAGAGGCAGTGCTGGTAAAGGTTCTCTGCAAGAAGCCTGCTGCTCTGCAGAGTCCGAGATCCTCCTTAAGAGCACTCACACTCTCTCCATAAGAAAAAACAGACCATGAACACTCAGCATTTTGCCTGTGATGGTATTTCTGAATTCCCCAGCCTCTGGTTCTTCCCACCCATCCAACCAACAGAGAAAAACAAGCTCTACAATGATACAGAAATGTCTCAGTTTCCATACATGTGACGCAAATGTCTCTCTTACTCAGTTTTGCCGCCATCACCTTTCCTATTCCCCACCTTGCCATACAGAGTCTGGCTGTCTCTGAGGTCAGAAGTAAGACACTGCAGCCTTGAAAATATGGGGCAGGAGGGGGATTTTGCAGATGTTCCAGTACTTGGGCAAATTCTTCTTGGCAGCATTCACATCCTCTCTTCTGTTTGCTCTCTTGACTGTCCTACTAGGAATGTTTGCAAAACAGGGAATTTGGAGTAAATATAGCAAAATACCTGCAGTCAGTGTACATGGGAGGATCAGGTTTCATACACAGATACCTGAAAATTAATTAGTGACATTAATTGCTCAAGAAGTCTGAATCAAATAGTTAGAATCAATCCAATCAGTCTTGGAAAGTAAATACTATGAAGCAAAATATAATAGAGGTACTGGAGACTAAATTTGGTCAAGAAAATAAATGGATATTTATTACCTTCAGAAGTTTTATGAAGGAACTCCAGAAGCTGAATACTTCTGAAAATCAAACCACTTCTCACTGTGGAAAGATGGAGTTAGTTGCCTTCCGTCAAAATTGTTCTAATTTGCCCCACGGAATTTCTCAGTCAAGAGATTGCTCAGGACAAGCTAAAACCAAAATAAGTGTCAGCTGTTAATAATTTTTCAGTCTAAGAAGAATTTGGCCAAGCAATGACATGGAAAGGGTGAAGATTCATGAATGAATTACTTTTTAATGAATCCTCCATTCTATTTCTACAGAATTCCAAATTCTTTTCCCCTGTTCAGGTTTTCCATAACCTCACTGGGGATGAGCTTCATCTCTTGTGCCAGCGGAGGAGCCCCTGGAGCAAAGCTGTTTTGCTGGTTCTGAACAGGTAGCTCAGCCTGGCTGTGCAGGAACATGCCGCGTGGTACATACCGCCTTTCAGCAACTGTGAACTGCTCTTTAAGATGCATCCCATCTGCTGCTGTCCACCTGCGATCATGTTCCACTCTTAATCTCTTCTTAGACCTTTTGACTTTAAATCTTAATGTTATTGTAGCTTTAAACTGTTCTTTGAAATTACGTTTAGAGAACAATGAACTCACAAGAGACTTGATTTTAAAAGTATGGGCTGGACATGAACCTTACCTACTATGTAGTCATATCATGGATACAGGAACTGTATCTAGCTTAAACCCAGGGAAGAAAGCCCCAGGATCAAAGCCAGACTTTGTAGACATATTTAATTATGTATTACTGGTAAAGCAATAAAAGCTTACAATATGGGCTCTATTCACAAAAAGGACATTGTTTTGTCATGTTCTTCTTGTAAATTCCTTATGCATGACTCAAAGTGTCATTTTACATGAGATTCATAAAGACAAATGTCAGTTCTACATGGGTGTACCAATGTGTTACACAGTTTAATCAAAAGCAAATGTGTATGTTGAAATCATATGTGTCATTAAGAGCATTTTTGCCCATAAATTGGAACTCCTATTATGGTCAACAGAGTGAGCTCCTATGCAATAAAGCTGCACTAGCCCTTCTGCATTTCCTGAAAAAGTATACCAAATCATTTCAAAATGCAGTTATTAAACACAATGTTCTCTGAGGGAACTATTATCTCAGAGAAGTACTTTGAGAAGTGTCTCCATATTTTGCATTCGTACTTCCATTTCAAGTACCGTCACAGAAGTCTTGAACAACATATGGCACTAGAGACCATTCTAAGAGAGTTCAGGTTTAGTCTTTATAAGAAAAATAAAGTTAAAGTGGCTGGTGGGTCAGGAACTTCCGCTGAAAGAATTAGGATGTATGTTATTGGGGAAAGAGTTGAAGGCCAGCAAAATGAGGATAGGTAGATGTTGAAGTGTTGTGAAGTAGAACACTGACAACATGCTGAACAGTAATTTTCATAGCTCTCACATCAGTGCATCATAACTGTGTTGGAAAAAATAATAGAAAGCTTGCTTTTAAATGCTGCCCTATGGCAGTAGTACATGCAAATAGAGCAGAATCTTTAAAAATATTAATTACAGTAACACTAATGGTCAAAGATGAACTTACAGGAAATAGAGATGCTGCAATAATTCTTCGTGTGGCATATTTAATCTCCCAGCCTATTGTGCCTTATAACCATACATCACCTAATTTCTATTAGCAAATAAACTCCCATAAACCAGAATTTACTGTTAAAGAGATAAACATGAGTAAATAATAATCAGATTAAGATTACCAGGAAGAAAACAGCACCTGAAAGACAAAAGGACCCAGGGCTTGTCTAGATTTTTAATGGATAGTTAGAAAATCTAAAAATATCACACAGACAGCCAGGAAGCAAACCAATAACATACATTCTGAAAGAAAAGTCAAGCACACATGACTGCTGTTTTGTAAAATCCTGTTTCGAATGTGCATTCCACATGTATCACCAGCATGTGTTGACTCTGCAAATGGAACCAAGTTCATCTGCTGTGAAAGAGATACCCAGGAAAAATCAACTAGTTTTAAAAGGTTATTAGGTTATTAATACTAATGAACTGCATTTGATTCCTGAAAAGCAAAAAGCATTCATTCAGAGCTAGATTCTTAATTCTGATATACATCTCTGTTGATTCCACTATAAAATCTTTTATTGCAAAACTGAGCGGAAGTCAGATTCTTGGTTTCCACTTGCTATTTCTGTTCATCTGTCTTTCAATTGCTCGGGGGAATTTGAAAGTGAAATTCTCTTCCCCACCAGCTTTCCCACACACAGGCATGTTCTGCTGGAGTGTGATATTTGTCCCACAGGAAAATACCATAAGGCCCATACTCCCTTTACGTACCACCACTTTCCTTTCCCTGCCATGTCATCTCCCTCTTCTCCCACCATGTGCATTTCCCCAGACTGGTGGGGTGCTTGGCAGGAACTCTAAGGACGGGGAAATATTTTAATCAGGGACAGTAATCTTCTTCCATCCATACAGAGAAAGGTCCAAGTTCAGAAGGCTTTTCTTCATTCATCGAGTTTAAGATGTGATCTTGGTCAATAAAAGTAATTCCTGCCAATGAAGGGGTGAACTGATCCCTGCATTTACCCATTGGGGACTGTTTCTTGCTTTGTATACAGCCATTACCAGCAGTGAGTTTTCTTTCACAACTTTGGTTCTCAACACTGGATAACCAGAGCTTGGGCTTTCTACTGGCCAAAGCCAGAGACAAGCCAGGACATGGTGCTGCAAAGGTGCAAGGCAGCATCCAGGGAGAGCTTGCGCTGGAGGCCATCTGAGTGAGGCTTTCACATGGACCAGAAGATTGGACAGGTCTGCGAAATTCATCTGCCCTGACTTAAAGCCCTTTACATATGTATGATAGTTTTGATGTGAATGGGATTTGTTCCCACTCAAAGTATAAAAGGAAAAGTTATCACTTGTTTTAGAAGGCAGTGGCACTGGCTCCTGTCTGTTGACATTTTCTATGTAGTGTAGGGATAGATATTCTTGTATCCGCACAGAGCAGTGTTTTCTTTACCTTTTTGTTTAGAAAAATTTTGCATGCAAATCACATTAGAGATTTTTTTAGTCTTTTTCTTTTCTTCTTCCCTCTAACCTGAGTTAGAATTCAGTTCAGGTATATGTAAATTATCCCACAGAAAACTAAATATAGCAACGACCAAGAGAGATTAGATGAGATTGTGTGATGTTTTTGTGAGCTGCAATTAGACAGCCAGCAGCTTCACTTGTAAATACCAGACTTTAAAGGATAAAAGGCCAGTGAATGCTTCCTTCGGTAAAGTGCCTTGGGAAAAAAATACACTTTGTTTGCCAATTGTGCTTGAAAAAAATTTCAGATGGCTCATTCCAATTTCATCACATTATTTGTATGAATGCAAATTTTTAGGAAATGCTAAGAGGTTTGGTTTTTTCCCTTGAGTTAGAAAGGATTATCAAAATAGTAGGATTCTCCTTGGAGTGAAATTTCCTTCTTTAGTGAGTGACTCTCCTAAGTCCATGCCCTGCTTACACCTGTTAAAGCTTTATTTTCATGTTTTCAGTTGTGCCTATCCCTTGAGCTAGGGTTCTGCAAAGGGTATATGTAACTGAGATTCCTATTGACCTCATTAGGCTTTAGCTCAGGTCCTCAGCAAGAGGTGCGCCAGCTCTGTCATGACTTACTCCTGCTGATACAACACCCCAGTGCTCTCTTGAGGGTCCTGGGTGGTTCAGTCACTTGCTACAGAGAGAGCTTAGAGTGGAGGGGGAAAGAGCTCCCAAATAAGCGAGATAAATAAAATTAGTAAATACTAATGCTCAGTCATAGGGAGAGAAATAAAATTAACAAATATTCATGTTGAATCATAGTTTTGCCTTGCTATATTTTCTTGTTTTCTCAGTAGTTAAGGGAAACAGATCATGTCATGAACAAATGAAACCTCCAACAAGATTTTACACAAAATGTTGAACATTTTCTTAGCAGTACATACACCTTGTCCCCTACTTTTTTCTGCTAGGATTATTTGGCAGAAAACAGGTTTAAGATGTTTGATGGGAGAAAGTACAGCCCCCTTGGGATTCAAAAGTTGTTTCTGGTTTTGCTGTGAAATCTCTGTCTTCGGCTAGTCACACAGGGCATGTCGCTGTTTTTCCATTTTTCAGATAAGGATAATGTAACTTATCTATTTTACAGCATTGCTGTGAGAATTTCTAATTTTCCAGAATTAGTTTTGCGTCATTGGCTGAAGAGTTGTATAAAAGAGGAAGAGATTATGATCAAAATATATATATATCTGCCTTTTCTGCTTATTTCACTGAAATTAGTCCATTTAGGAGGCTTGAGAAGTGTGATGCTATAATTAAAATGTAACAAATAATGCATTTCATAACTTAAACTCTTCATAAGAGAAATGGGAAGAAATAGAGACATTATGGTTTTATACAAATATTTTGATAATAAGTATAATAAAATAAAAAAATACTCCTGAATTACATTATATATGTGGAGAATTATTTGCATATGTGAGGAAGAGCTACTGACTTTTTAAAAAGCAAAAGGAAGGATGATTCTCATACCCAACTTCACAGGATAACAAAGTTCTTAATTTCCCTGTAATGTTTTGCATTCTTTAAGGATTCTGCTTAGATTTGACTTTCCTGTTCTGTGGTTATTCGTTTGTGCTGTAGGTGCATTATATGAAGCACAATGTGTCTTCAAAATCGTGAATACTCCGAGTTACTCTTCTGACAGAAGCAGTAATCCTCCCAAAAGCTGGAATTGTTCAAAACCTCACAGACAGCCCAGGCAGTCTTTTAGCAACACAACTGGTGCTTTGCTTTTCAACCAGGGAGTCATGAACTCATGTCAGGGCATCTCAGGCACCTGCTATTTCCATATTGCTGAACGGGAAAAGGTCTTCAGGGGCTACTAAAGGAAAAGGGGGGGGGGGGGTTGATGGAGAAACCCTGAGAATTACGAGTTCAATACTAAGGTAAAAGCATTCTAACAAGCAAAATTCAAAATATCAGCTGTATCCTTTAAGTTTTTCAAGACTGTGCCAAGGCAAAGCATGGCAGCCTGTGGTCTTGCTTCAGCCAGCAAGGCAGTTTGATTTGGCCTCTAGAAGTACCAGCTAGCAAAAAGGCCAGTCTGCCTTTGCGGGGTGAGGGGCCAGAGACAAAAAAGGTTACATGGTCCCTTTCAGTGCAGTATTGCTGTCTCCTTCCCCAGATTCTCATTTGAATAACAGTGGCTGCTGAAAATGCATAAATTTGCCCCACTTTTAGTGACAGGTTGTATTTTAATCCAAATTTTAGGAAATGCAAATTCTAGTCAGAATGTTGGACTATCATTTGGACTTAACTTGACCTTTTTAACAGTCAGATTTTATAGAGATGAAAGAATGAAATGACAGCAAGACATACACATACAATAGTAGAGGGACTAGAGGTATCCTATCAAACAGTAACAAAACAAAACACTCATGTCTTTGTGACAATATGAAGTCTGATACTGAAACAGAGCCAGTCTAAGCTTTACATAATAAGAAAATTACAAACCGAAACAATAAAATTCCAGACAGACCACACAATACCTAAGTCAAAATAAATGCAAATTAGTTTCATTTTCATAGAAGGTCCTATACTCCTAGACATATAAAATATTACTTATTAGGTCATCTTTCCACAAAAGCAAAGAAAAAAATGCAAACGAAGGCTCTTGCAGCAACTACAAACCAGATCACTTTGCACCATCTGCTAGCCTGGAGCCAAATGTATGTTTGACACTCCTCAGTAAGGATAGAGTACTATTTCAATCCACAGAATACCTTTCATTAACCCATTTTTCAATTATACCTGGTGTATCTACATCTAAGGCTGCAAAGGACATCTTGTTGGAAAGCGATGCATTTGTAACACTGCAGAGCACCTGCACACCATCCCCCAGGCAGGTTGCACCTTTTTGTAAAGCCTTGTCATGTCGAGTGCTGGAGGCGTTGTGCTGCTCCCTTCAACACTGCTTTCTTCAAAACCAGCTCTGACTGAACCGTTCTCTTCTGTTTGCCCCAGGACTGAGGATATGCCAATTGGAAACCCAAAGACCACAATGTTTGCAAGAGTGACCAAGCTATGCAGCACCAGCAAGAAACACACTGGAGTTTTATAACACAGTTATGATGGCTTCCCTGCATATCTCTTCTGGGCATCATTAATTTCTCCCATTTACTGTACAGGTAATTCCGTGAACTCTCAGCTGAGGTACTCAGTATCACCCAAACAGTAAAGGGGAGAAGTTTATAATACACAAAAGAGACAGGCTGGGAAGCAGTTATAAATGTATACTAGCAGTGTGAGAACCTGGTGGAAGAAACTGTAAACTCATTTCCAACCTGCTTTAATATTGGTTTAACAGTCAGAAGAAAAAAAAAGCTTTGTTATTTAAGCAAAGTTTAATATAAAGTTTATATTAAAGCTCTGTTTAAATAATAAAACTTTTTCTTCTGGTTGTTAAAGCTATATGAAAGGTGACTTAGAAATGTTTTCATGTTCTTACGTTGGCCTCCCACCTGCCAGTGTCACAGATTACTTTACTTTCCAGGGAGGTGGCAACTATTAGCACTCAGTTGAAAAATACCAACTGTAATGCAAAATACATGCTAGAATCCCACAACATGCAATAGTTTGTACCACTGACAAAATACTTATTTTTCCATTAATTATTTAAATGTTGGTTTAGCTGTGTTGATTTTGAGACTGTTTCTAACTTACTTGGAACCGTGAGTTGGATGACTCGACTGGCAGAATATCAGTTTCTTTTTCAAGGAGATGGAGACTCATGCAGGGAGGAACACGCTATCCTGCTGATATCATAATATATCCTCTTAATTTCCTTAAGAAAAATATTTCACTTAAATAAACAGAGAAAGTGTTTTCAATAAGAGCGCAAGACAGAAAAGTCACAGGAGCTTTGAATAATCCCTAGAAGCGTCTCCTCCTGCCTGCCTGCCCACAAGAGTCATAGATTATGCCTCGGTTAGCAAGTAGTGCAAACAAACAGTACTAAGACCTGACAGCTGCATCCTACATATTTCAGGGGCTCTCTACTTTGCTAGCTCTAGGTCAGTCCCGTGGGCTGAATGCCCATTTGTGACTGGTGTGCACGAAGATACTCTCCAGGTTAGTTCATCTGAAGTGAATCCAGGTGTGCTCTGAGGTTAGCCTACCCTGTGAAGCAAAGCAGAAAAAGGTAGACAACCGGAATATGCTCTGCAGAAGCATCCTAAACTAAAGCTCTATGGTAGACATATCCACACTAATTAATCAAATTAATTTCCTCTTCCATCAAATCAATCTCAACATGTATCCACCACCTCATGTAGAAACCTGGGTTTTAAATGACTATCAGGCTGTAGCCCTCTGACCATGCAGATGAGCTTCTTCACCTCCATGAATGGCTCTAGTCAGGCATCCAGCCTACCACTCAGAGAAAGAGTGGAGCCAGCTTATGTCCCAAATCCTTGTTTATCCACCCTCAACCTCAGCTAACATGTTTCATCTGAGGCTTAGGTAATACTGAAGCATTTCTTTCCATATTGATATACTACTGTCTCAGGTATAATGAGATGAAGCAGGGACTTGATTTCATTTCCATTCACGGCATCGATGACATCAGCACTAGAATAGCCCAGTCCCAGTAGCTCTGCTCTGCATCCACACTGAAATATGTGCTGAAAACATGGACCAAGGATGACCAAAAATTAATCAAAAACTAATAGAAACTCCATACCTTAGGAAACTGAATGCATTGATCTGCCTAGTTTGTCAGACAAGATGCAACTCGATTACATTGTTTGAAGTAGCTCCATGGGAAACAATAAAAGACTACTGCAGAATACTTCACCCGACAGAGGAACACAAAGCAAGATCTGAAAGCACAGGCAGTTTTCACCCAACAGAGGAACACAAAGCAAGATCTGAAAGCGCAGGCAGTTTCAAGGCAGTTTCTAAAATGCAATCAAATGGAGGCACTCTTGAGCTAGCTTTAAACTCATTAGACTTGGATGTTGCTGGCAGCATAGCCAGGGTAGCAGGGTGCTCAGCATGGAGTACCATCAACTCCATCAATAGATGGTGTATTTACCCAGGTTTTTAGACCAGTCATGTAAATCACACCCGGCATTGAGCTGTGAGAGCTACACCCCTAGTTCGTTTAAAGGTCATTAGAGTGTGAGTGTATGAGCTGCAGACAGGGCAGCATAGATACTGTTACATGCGTGACTCAAAGGAGGGTGAGGAGTGGGAGGATGCTGTTTGTGTTTGCATTCATGCCATGTAGCTCTAATGAGTCACCCTGATTGTCCAGCGAGAGATACATTGCAACATGTTGTCTCAGGGCCAGTTATAATGAGACTGTAAAGGGCTATAATCAGAGGATTTGCTAATGGGCCTGGGTTATTTTGTCCCTGACAGACCTTTCCGTAGGTCAAGTCCTAATACTGTTGGCAAGTCAAGTATAGATTTATTTTTTCTATAATGAATAGCTAGGGCCAGGGTATTACCTCAGTTGACTGCAATAGTCACCTGCTTTTCCAGTGTTTCCGTGTTTCTTTCCATGTAGAATGGAAGCTGTAATAGATTCAGAAAAAAACATAGTTTTATTCATCTTGTTAGTGTGACCAATGAGGGTATTAATATGTTATGAGGGGTGCAAGAAAAGGAATGGAGTTCAAACCCAAAGGCAGTATGCGATCCAAGCAAAAGCAAAGTACAAAGTGCCTTGTGTAGTTCATTTCTTGCACAGATTCCTTCAGTACCGCAGTTGCCATTACCCCAGGTGCTTCATCTAACATCCCTGCCAGGCAGTGGGTCATATAATTTATAAAACTTATCTCTAGCATCTCAGAGGTTGTGCTTGCTGACAACATGCTTGGTTTTGATCCCAGGTCTGAGGTGGAGGCGGTGGGACATCCAGCAAAGTAACAGGCAAAGTGTCATCCACCCTAATGGTGCACATCGATCCCAGGGCAAATCCCACCTGCGTTACTTCTCCAACATACGGCCACACTTCCTAACTTCATTCTTCTGCAATATCACCTCTGCCTAGTTTTGAAAATAGCTGTTCTCAGGTAGCTGGTGAGCATTTATCAAACTGAACTCAAGTAACAATTTATATTCTCTTGCTTTAATTGATCAGTATTTTCAACTTGTGGTAGAAGGCATTTTTTCTGATGGGCTCAGTAATGGAATAGAAATTTTTATGGGAGCTCTTTCACTAGCTGGGTCTAGTCCCTGCCTTCCAGACTGAAAAATTGAAAGAGGAGATGACTTACAGAGGGTCTTTTAAAAAAGAGAAATGACGTTCCAAATCCTTGGGGAAACCTCCTCAAAATGTGCGATAACTTTTATGTGAGACCAGAATGACTACGCAAATGTTGTGATATTTCTCAAAGATAGAGGGAAAATTCTTGAAACATTTTAGTACCCAAACTAGATGTTTATCAGTAACCAGTTTCATGTGTTTAGCACTCAGATGAAATATAAGGGTAATAACATGGAAAAGCTTCCTGCTGAGATTTGCACACTGCTTTGCAAGAGAAAAAGCACATTTTATTCTTCAATAGTTTGACAACAAGCTAGTAGTTTAGCTGAGCAAAAGAGTATTCATATACCTTATTTCCTATAGGACAGGAAGGGATTTTACCTGTAAAACTTCTAGTAGCAGCCCAAGGTAAACCTAGTAGGACATTGTCCAGAGGTCTGTCAGGAGAAAGCAACTAGTGCACGATATAGAAGATAGGGAGATAGAGACAGATACAGATGGAGATGGAGATAAACTTTCTCAAAAAATTGGCTCCCAAAAAGTCATGATCTGACCAAAAACAAGCTGGACATTCAACATTCAAGGATTCACAAAAGATCGATGAAAACTTAAATGGAATTTTTCATTTACACACTAATTAAACGGACCTATTTGCACAGCAATACCTTTTTTCTTCACAAATATAAATAATAATTTGTAAATTAATATGTGGACTGAGATTAAGCTAATGAAAGCTAAATGCAATTTTAGCTAAAAATCATCTTTATTTTAGTTAAACGCCTGTTTAGTTTCAAAACATGATACAGAAAGTGCTTTTACAGAATATGAGAAGGCACTGCAACATGTGATAGCTTATGGCATGCCACCCACCAGAATAAAAACCATCTCACTCTGGTTTTATCATCTGAATTGTGCTGTCTAAATTGTAATATGCACAGACAAAAAGTTGTGAATTCCATCTTTTTTATAAGAAGCATGTCATATATGCTAATCTCGGGTGGGTTTTAGATAAGGCCTTTGCACAGCAACTGAGTTTCTCGAAAGGGAAGCGCTACATACTATAGAGTCATGCTCCTGGGCTCCTGAAGAATAGACAGAGTTAAATACTAGATAAAAACCCGAGGAAGATAAATAGATATGCCAAAGTGCTCTTACCCTTGGAGCAAGATGTAGCAATACATACAGGTCAAGTAGATACTAGATCTCGGCTACATTATTTGTGATTGCAACAATCATAAATAGGATAGGAGAAATGGTGAAATATATATATCTGTCTTTCTGATGTGGCATAAAACTGACATCTTGCCCATTTCTTGACATTAAAGATTCTGCTGCTGAGTCTGTGTTGGGTTTTTTTTTTCAGAGAAAAAGGGCTATTTTTCATGGAGCAAAATGGTAAATTTCATGAAGTAACACTGCATTTCATAAACAGATATTTTAAGAGACATTGTCAACCAAATAATGCTTTATAAGGCACTAGAAATGATTCAGTGCATGTCTGAAAAACAACTTTTATTCACTTTTAGCTTACTAAAATGTTGCTATTCTCTCTATGAAGTTGCATGGCTGCAAATGTGGTCAGAAGTCCTTTGTCCTACTTTTTCCTTCTCATTCATGTTTCTTACTGGATTAGTCCCCTTCCAATGGTTTAGGACTCTGCCATGAGAAACAGACCACAAAGATCACCAGGGACAGGATGGGCAATAAAAAATAGTACCCTCTTTCCTTGAAGAAAATTGTATTGTTTTCTCTCAAAGACATCAAATCCCTTCAAACCAAACAATCTTCTCCATTCTTACCCTTCCTCTTAAACTTATCACATACAAATTCCCAAGATATCTGTATTTCCATACATATGTTTAGATAACGGGTCACAGGCAACTCTGTAAAGATAAGCATATAGATGTATAATCAGAGCAGGTACTAAAATGCAAGACCCCATTCACTTGCCTACTTTGCTTTGTCTGAAGCTTTTAATTAACTGATTGGCAATATTCTCCTCTCTCAAGCATTTTCCATACATGTCTAGGAAGCGATGAACTGGCAGAAATGTAAGTTTCACATTTTTGACAGAATTTTTTTTAGCTGACCAACTCATGAGAGTAATGAAAGTGTTACAGACTTTCCAATGGCAGTTGCCCAAACCCCAAGAGTTGGACAAACCCCAAGAGCTGGAATGACAGCTCCGATGCATACCAATTTCTGTTTTCCAGATCTTAAATCTGAATGGATGAAATGATCTCTGGGTTATGTTTCAAATAGTTGTGTGGTGTGGCTGGGGACTGATCAACACTGAAGTGTAGCCAAAAGTAAATCTGGAAGACAGTGAAGATAATGCAATGTGATGTGCCTGTTGATCTGTGTGAACACTATGCCGCAGAATTCAGTTAGTCCCTTGACTATATTTCCTTCTCATATACAGATGAGCTTTGGGGCCTTTATGCTTCCTTCTGAAAATGTCTTGTTTCTTCCCAAATGGTAATCACACTTTCTTCTAGAATTTATATTTCCCTGGTTTGGGCAGTGAAACAAACCTCATGGAACATAAAAAGCAACCCCTCTGACCAAAACCCAGAGAAACCAATGTACTATGCATTCCCAGTATCCCAACATTGGACAAAGAGGTGGACGAAGAAAAAGTCATCAAAGAAGGGATGGCTCTATATCATGCAAAAGCTGAGTGCCTCAGCATGCCTTTTGGTACAATGCGAGTTGTGGCAGCTTATATCTTCCTTGAACACCTTATCAGAACTGCAAATATGTAACTACAGATCTACAGACAGGTGTCCCCAGGTTGAATAGTCTGTGTCATGAGCAGTGCGGACTTCTTTTTGTATAAAATCCCTTGTGCCCCTTTTAAATCTGTTGCTTGTTAGGACTTCCTTCTGCCAGGTGCCTAATGAAAAACCCATAGTGACAATGAGTAAGCCTACAACAAACTGAAATGATAGTCCATGCTTTGCTTATTTGTTTGTGTTAACAAGTACACCCAGGTCTCTCAAAACCATAAATTCTGTATCTAACAAGCCTGTGAAAAATTTATGCTACTTCCAGTCTTCCCTTTTTTCCCCTGACCTGGGTGACTCATCCACAGGTCATATCTTCTCTTTAAGCACTGATAGATTTCTGGTTAGTGGCTAAAAGTGACTAGCAAAAAAGCAACTTGAGTTTTTTGTTCAAACAAACCTGTCATGGTTTAGCCCCAGCCAGCAACTAAGCACCACGCAGCCGCTCGCTCACTCCCCCTACCCCGATGGGATGGGGGAGAGAATCGGAGGAGTAAGAGTGAGAAACACTCCTGGGTTGAGATAAGAACAGTTTAATAATCGAAATAAAATGAAGTAAAATAATAATAATAACAATATAATAATAATAGTAATAATAATATACAAAGCAAGTGATGCACAATGCAATTGCTCACCACCCGCCAAACGATACCCAGACAGTTCCCGAGCAGCGATCGCTGCTCCCCGGCCAACCCCCCCCCCCCCCAGTTTATATACTGACCATGACATCATATGGTATGGAATAGCCCTTTGGTCAGTTTGGATCAACTCTTCTGGCTGTGCCCCCTCCCAGTTTCTCGTGTACCTGGCAGAGCATGGGAAGCTGAAAAGTCCTTGACTAGCATAAGCAGTACTCAGCAACAAGTAAAAGCATCAGCGTGTTATCAACATTCTTCTCCTACTAAATCCAAAACACAGCTCTATGCCAGCTACTAGGAAGAAAATTAACTCTATCCCAGCCGAAACCAGGACAAAACCATTAAATCATATAACCCAGTGGCAGGTACTTAGGTCTGATCCAAATCCCAGAGTTTTCACTGAATTTTAGATCAGGCCCACAGTGACCATTTGGGACAATTGAAAGGTCTAAGCTCTGATGAAGAGTGACAGCCTGCCACTGCACTGCAGGACGGGGATGAGCAAAACCCAACATGAACAGAAAGGATCAGAGTTGGTGGAAACGTCAAGGGGTCTGTGTCCTTTACAACAGACTCACTTCTTGATCTAGCAATTGAACTTTGATGTTCTTCTCCTGTTAGTAAATAGCAGTGTGTATGCCACCCCCTGATGTCAGTATGCATGCCACTGCCCTCTGCTTGCTCACCCTACCAGGTCCACCCAGCATGGTTCCAGGCACTGATGGATCATGATGGGAGGTTTCGGGGAAAGGACTGATCATTTACTGATTCTTTAATCCAAGAAACTGGATGCAAAGAACTATTTCAAAAGGAAGTTATGATTGAAAAGTCAAGCATTTGGAACTTGGGAACTGACAGTTTCAGGGTGATTTATGCAGCTTTATCTCACCTTGCTCTGCCAGCTGTGATTGCACTATGATACAGTCACGGAGGATAAAACCCTAATCTCTGTTGCTGCATGAATGGCTAAACTCATCCAGGGCAGATAGGAGTTCCTCTGAAAGTGACTTAGGGCTGTATAGTGAACGTCTGATATTGGTAAAACCCCAGCCATTTGCTGGAGAAGTTAAATGATGCTGGAAATGCTTTGTGAAGCAAGGGAAGGGATGGTCTCATAGGAGAGATGAATGCTGCTTTGATTAATATAATTCAACCTCTGCCTTGCTACAGAACTTCCATACAAGTTGCTAAGCACAACATTAAATCCAGCTTTTCATAATTGGTTACAAACTGTATTTTCCATGTTAAGGATTTCAAATCACATTAAATATTTTGTTTTGCTAAGCAATGAGCAAATATCGTTGCTAACTACACCAAAATTATCAGCTCAGTATCCTCCATGGGACATACAAAATGAACACAGATTCCATGTGTCTCTGATCTTTGGGGTCCCAGTTACACAGTGGAGTTAAGTCTTCTTATAGAGTCATTCTGAGAGTTTTTTAATGTCTGTGAGGTGCGCAGCAATGGAAGTGAGGAGAACCATAGACAGTCCAGTCAGAAAATTACCAAGTCTGTATTTAACCCAGAGTCACAATCTTGCATGAGAAATATTGCTGAGAGCCCTACTTGGGCAAGATAAATGCACAGGCTTAATTAGCTGATCCGTGAGTGAACACCAGCTCCTCTGTGCCTGGGTGAGACAGGCCTACAACAAATGTAGTCTGTTTGTAATGTAAACCTCAGCTTTGGTGTTTCCTCACTTTCTGCATTTTTTGTGACCTTCTCCTTTCATTTGTAGTATGCTACAGCTTAAAAAAATTGCCAGTTCTCATTGCCTGGTCACCACTTCTGTTTTGCTGATGTGGCACCAAGATATTTTTTCAGTATTTACTCGATAAAGTAAACACGATCAGAAATGTCTGTCAAATATTTAAAAACCCAGTGTGCTAAAGAGCATTTCAGAATGGTTTTTAAAATGCTCTAAAAATCTTAAGTACCGAAGTAGTTAAAACCCTTGTCAGAAAATTAAGAAGATTGCCTGAAGGACTATGTTCTGGATCTCTGATAGCAGAAGAAATGAATTCCAGACTGCTTCTCCACCTGTGTTAGTATTTTGTATGGAAAAATAAACTGCTTGCAAAAACATATAGGGAAGCAGGAAATCTGGAGTCTAAAATATGGCAACGTACACAAACCCTTGCTTTATAATTGTGTGCACTGTAGACCATCTGTCTAGCAGTTAAATACACTCCCATTTAAATGAGTAAGTACATTTAATGGACGAAGTATTAAGATCACTGAGGGGTGAAGTTTTATATTTGCAGTGTGCAAATGCCAGAGTGGAACCACTTGTATATTCTCGATACTACACACCTTTAAAATAACTAAGAAAAATGACTACTTACCTGCTGCATACCAAAAACTGGCTCCTTTTAAGCAAATCATTACAAACTGGAATAGATTGAATTGAAAGCCTGATGGTCTCATGGCCTCCTCTCCAGAAGTATAAATGAGGCTGCAGCTCAGCTACTGCTGTTGTGAACTCTTTAAATACACAGAAAGTGAAAAATACGGGCAAGAATGGTTTAATGACTTTATTGGACTATTCATTGCCATTTCAATCATCTTTTAAATAAGACAGGACCGGAGAGATCTTTCCTAAACACCTTAACTAATAAGTTGTCAGTGTTTAAACAACAATTACTGTACAAAAATGGAAATTAGCTGATACGATCAAGCCATATGGCTAATATAATTGATTTGTTCGAATTTTTAAAAATTATGAAAAACAAAGCCAGAACAGCAGCATAATATAATTTACAGATTTAACTAGGGGTGATATGTTCTATTTAGTTCGACAATAAATAACATCTTCCCGGTGTTTTAAATTAAGTATAATGAGGGAAGGACCACGGTGGGTCCTAAACAGACCTGACCCGGGAAAACAGATTTCCGAGAAAAGCGGGGCAGCAAAGTCACTGGCTGTTGACCGGAGGGGGTGTTGGTAACGGGGGCCCGGGAGAGACCCGGGTTTGGAGGAGCGGGCCGGGTGCCCCCCGGGGGCCGCGGCGGAGCAGAGGCCGGTGCCGGTGCCAGCCCCCACCCGGGGCAGCCGCCGCCCGGGCCGGGCCCCGCGGGTCCCCTCAGGTGACAGCTCGGCCCTCCGAAAGCAGGCGACCCCTGAGCGGGGGGAGGCTGGGCTGACCAAGCGGTACCCGAAAGGCTCGGGACCGGGTTTCTGAGTGCTTTTTCAATTGCTCCTGAAACTTTGATTCGATCCGTAATTTTTAAGACTCGCTCACTGTCAAAGCCAGCCGATATTTCCCCTTCTGGTTGACTCGCACTCAGCAAAACAGGCGGAAGCCATAATAAATCTGCACTGGAAAATGTATTTGTTTGTGTCTCTCTACTCTAAAGTTTTTCGGATCCTTTCTTAGTTGCCTTGAGGATGCGTTTCGTCCTCTGCCTGATTACTGCTGCGTAGAGGCTTCCCGATACGGGCTGAGAACGGCAATTTTGAGTCTGGGCTAGCAAAAGACTGGAAAGGGAAAGCTTCATTTTTCTGACAAGTTCAGTAGGCTGCAAAAGCTGAGCGTGGCGAAGAAGGGGTCCGACCAGCTGGCTGGTGTGTGCACGGCGGGGGGCTTTACCCCGCTCAGAAACACACCACGAGCAGCCCAGAGATGCCTCTGCTCTACAGCAAATACCCAGAAACGATTTTACCCCTTAGAATCAGGTTTATTTGCTTGCTTGTTTTCTCGTACAGAACTGCTCCGGTCCTGATGACCACCTCACGCTGGAGGATACGGAGTGCAGCCTCTGAATGCCAAGAGAAGTTGAATTCAATTAGGTAAAAGCCTCATTTGCGTAGCCTGGAAACTATAGACGTGGCTTAACTGATCACTTCTCTGAAATTCGCTCCCATTGCTAATAAGTGAAGGTCTCATTAAGGTGCTCCGAACGGAGTTTTAATAATGTGTTAATAATCCCTGGCCATTGCTTAGAAAAGGGGGGCTTGGAACCAGCTGATGCGTTTGGAAGAAGCCCACGGGTCTTGTCCGCACGGGCGTGGGAAGCGCAGGCAGGGCAGGCAGGGCAGGCAGCGCAGGCAGGGAAGGCAGGGCAGGCAGCGCAGGCAGGGCAGGCAGCGCAGGCAACGCAGGCAGCGCAGGCAGCGCAGGCAGGGCAGGCAGCGCAGGCAGCGCAGGTAGCGCAGGCAGCGCAGGCAGGGCAGGCAGCGCAGGCAGGGCAGGCAGAGCAGGCAGCGCAGGCAGGGCAGGCAGCGCAGGCAGCCTGCCTGCAGAAGGGTTGGGCAGGAGCCGGGCCGGGGGCTCCCACGGGACACGGCGAGGGACGGAGGGGAGGGGGGCAGCGGCGGCGCCGGCGGAGCCCGGCACCCCAGGCCCACGGGCGGCGGCGCCTCACGGGTGGGACGGAAGCAAACAAACGATCCGCTTCGGGCAGCGCTGCCTGCTTTACATCCCGGCAGGGCAGAGAGGAGTAGAAGTGGATTTTTTTTTTTTTTTTTTTTTTTTAAAAGGACTTCAAGCCAAAATCTCTCCCTCACGTTGTTTCCCAAAGAAAACAACTCAGGTGTTGTTGGGCTGTTTTTTCCTCTGTCATAAGAGTCCTTCTTGGTGAAAGTGAGACACGAGTGGAAGAGACCAGGGCCTCTCCTGCCGCCCCGGGTGTCCGAGGCCTCCCTTCAAACAGCACCACAAGTCCCCGTGATCGGAGGCCGGAGATAATGAGAACCTGCGCGGGGATGATTGTCCTTAGCTGCAAAGATCATCCGTGATTAATGATTTATCAGGAACTTAGTTTCACTCGCTCGGACCCAATAGGCTTCACAAGGCCTTCAGAGATTGCTTTTCTGGTTGTAAAATTGGCTTCCCTATATCTCGTCTCCTTGGCTCGTTACTATTATCATCTGGGTTTAAATTTCTCTTTTTAAACAGTGTAATCCTTCTTCGGCTGTGCACCCTGGAGTAAAAATCAGGGCATCATTTTCACATCAAAGAACTGTCAGCTCTCTCGTATGAATTGCTGCCCCTCGCACCCCCTCTAAAACACTACCCTTGACACCCGAGCATGCGGAGCGCGGTAGAGATATATCGTTGTAATCACAGCCGTTATAATTGAGTTTTGTGCCGGAGAGCCGCAGCGCAAGGGACCTCCTCGGAGCGGGGCGGTGTGGACCAGCCCGCGGGCCGGCTCGCCACCCGCACTAGCCCGAGCGGGGCAGGGGCACCCACACCCCCGGAGCGTCCCAGCCTGCCGGTCCTCCGTGCTTCCCACCCGGGAAGGGCGCTGCCACCGACACGCCCCCGGCGAGCCCGAGGGGGTGCGTGGGAGCGCTCCGTGCCCGACGGCGGGGAGAGCCCGCTCCCACCCGGGACGGGCGCCGGGCACCGCTCCCGGCCATCGCCGCCTCCTCGGGGCTTTCCACGGCCTCCCTCGCCGCCACCTGCCCCTACGCGGAGCGCTGTGCCCGGCCGCAGCCCTCTGCCCCGCTCCGGGCGTGCTTCCCCGGGGGGTCCCCAGCAGGTGCGGGGCGCACGGAGGCCCCGAGGCCGAGCCGCTGCTCCCCCGGGGCTGCCAGGGTCCGTCTCACCGGTCTCTTCGCTCACACGGAGGCTTTGCAAGTTTCTCCTTACCGCGTTTCCCTTCCCCCTGCCCCCGCGTTAGTTTCGCGAGCGTGGGGAGCCGGCTGGAGGCGCGGGGGGCAGCCTGCACCGCCGCCCTCTGCCCGCCTGCCTGCCTCCCTGCCTGCCTGTCCGCCTGCCTCCCTGCCTGCCTGCCTCCCTGCCTGCCCGCCTGCCTCCCTGCCTGCCTCCCTCTCTGCCTGCCTGCCTGCCCGCCCGCCTGCCTGCCCGCCCGCCTGCCTGCCTGCCTGCCCGCCCGCCTGCCTGCCTGCCTGCCTCCCTGCCTCCCTGCCCGCCTGCCTCCTGCCCGCCTGCCTCCCTCCCTGCCTGCCTCCTTGCCTCCCTGCCTGCCTGCCTGCCTGCCTCCCTGCCCACCTGCCTGCCTCCCTGCCTGCCTCCCTGCCTGCCTGCCTCCCTGCCCGCCTGCCTCCCTCCCTCCCTGCCTGCCTCCCTGCCTCCCTCCCTGCCCGCCTGCCTGCCTGCCTCCCTGCCCGCCCGCCTGCCTCCCTGCCCGCCCGCCTGCCTCCCTGCCTCCCTGCCTGCCTGCCTCCCTGCCTGCCTGCCTGCCTGCCTGCCTCCCTGCCTCCCTGCCCGCCTGCCTGCCTGCCTGCCTCCCTGCCCGCCTGCCTCCTGCCCGCCTGCCTGCCTCCCTGCCTGCCTCCTTGCCTCCCTGCCTGCCTGCCTCCCTGCCCACCTGCCTGCCTCCCTCCCTGCCTCCCTGCCTGCCTGCCTCCCTGCCCGCCTGCCTCCCTGCCCGCCCGCCTGCCTCCCTGCCCGCCTGCCTCTCTATCTGCCTCCCTGCCCGCCTGCCCCCCTGCCTGCCCGCCTGCCCCCGGCGCGTCCCTCCCCTTGTCTGGTCAGCGGGAGCATTGCAAAACTGCGAAGCCTGTCGCCTCCCCGATGGCCGTGCCCCAGGGCTAGTGGGGCTGGGGGAGAGCGGGGCGTTCCCCCGGGGCTTTGGCGTTTCCCCCTCCCGGAGCCGCACTGCTCGGTTTGGTCACCGGGAGCCGCGGAGCCGGTGGCAGAGGAGAAAGGGAGAGCTGGGAAGGGAGCAATCCTGCCGGGAAAGGGGGCGAGGCAGCACATAAAGGAGAGCTGCAGTTTCCTGCCCTGTCTCGTAAGGGAATCAA